>NW_006970840.1:0-697 GCF_000164805.1 Carlito syrichta | reverse complement strand
TAATCAGTTGGCAAGTCAGAGGTCTATGTAGGTAGGTAGCTAGTTAAGTGTGCTGGCTAGCCATCAGGCTATCTAGTTATATCAGCTAGTTAAGTCAGCTGGCTATACAGCTGTCTAGCTAGGTAGGTAGCTAGTTAAATCTGCTGGCTAGCCAGCTGGCTACTTCTTTAAGTCAGCTAGTTAAGTCAGCTGGCTAGGCTGCTGGCTCCTAGGTAGCTAGGCAATTACGTCAGTTGACTAGCCAGCTGGCCAGCTAGTAAAGTCAGCTAATTTAGTCAGCTGGCTAACCAGCAGTCTAGCTAGTTAAGTCAGCTGTTGAAGTCAGTTGGCTAGCCACCTGGCTAGCTAGTTAAAAAGCTGGTTACGTCTGATTGGTAGCCAGCTGACTCCCTAGTTATGTCAGCTAGTTAACTCAGCTGGCTAGCTAGGTATCTAGGCAACTAAGTCAGCTGGATAGACAGCTGACTAGCTAGTTAAGTCAACTAGTTGACAGATGGCTAGCCAGCTTGCTAGCTAGGTAGCTAGTTAGTTATATCAGCTGTCTAGCCAGGTAGCTAGCGAGATAATTCACTTAGTTAAGTCAGCTGAGAAGGCAGCTGGCTAGCTAGGTAGGTTGCTAGTTAAGTCAGCTGGTTAGACAGCCGGCTAGAAAGATAAGTCACCTAGTTAATTTCGCTGCATAGCCAGCTGGCTAGCT
>NW_006970839.1:0-652 GCF_000164805.1 Carlito syrichta | reverse complement strand
AATCCACCATCTTTTGGGAACTCTGAGCCCAAGTTTGGGGCCTCCTTCACAAAGGATCTCTGTCTGTTCACGATGATCCCAACTCTATACACAAATGGATGCTCTTCATTTTTTTCCCTTTATTCCTTTTTTGCTTTGAGTCAGAATCTCACTCCGTAGACCTGGCTAGAGGGCAGAGGTTCAATCCTGGTCACCACAGCCTCAGTATACTGGGCTCCGGCAAGATTTTCTCCATCCTTCTGCATAGCGGGAATGACAGGCACGCACTACCACACCAAGCTCATTTGGAATAAACGGTAGAGGTGAGGTCTCGCCAAGCTGCCCGGGTGGTTCTTATCCCACAGGCTCAGTTTGGCTGGTGGCCTCGGCCTCGCAAAGCACTGGGATGATGAGACTGAGCCCCAGAGCCCAGCCTCGATCCCTCATCGAAAATGAACCAGAATGCCAATGTGGGGTCCCACACCTGGAATCCCAGCATTCTGGGAGGCCAAGACTGAAGGATGGTTGGAGTCCAGGAGCCCATGGCCTGCACTAACCAGCAGGGAGACCCACACCCTTCCAAACAGATAATCTGGGGTCAAGGTGCCCATCATCCTGGCCCCTCCAGAGGCTGTTGTAGGAGTATCAGTAGAGTTTGTGATTTTGAGGGTGG
>NW_006970838.1:0-3409 GCF_000164805.1 Carlito syrichta | reverse complement strand
GTGTTATGTACAATGATAAAGGTAGCATTTTCCTCTTTCTCTCACCAACTTCTCTCTATTCCATCATCTTATGTTCATAAATTTTATTACTTTGCAGTATATTTGCCATTTTATTATAAAGTTGTTATGCTTCTATTACTTGATATTTCAGTTTTTAAAAAATATGACTTCTTCATAGAAGGCAATTGGAACATGCATGGTACCTTTCACTCTTCCTCTTTTCCTCCAATTTTTGTCAGATATATTTTGTCTCTGTATGTATGTATTTATTTATTTTAGAATCTAGGTCTCTGTCACCCAATCTGGAGAGCAGTGGTGTCATAGCTCACAGCACACTATAACTCCTGGGTTCAAGGGATCCTCTTGTCTCCACCTTTCAACATACTACCACTTGGAACATCTTTCCAATGTCTTCCATTGTAATGTGGCTGTTCAGGTTTTTCTACCTCTTCAGGGTTTTATTTGGATGAATTCTATTTTGGTTAGAAAGACATCCATCTCTGCCAGTTTTTCTAACTTATTGCCATAAAGCTTAATGTCATTTTAACAAACACAACTTTTTCTAGTTGAAGAGGGCTTCCAATATCAGATCATTAACTAGTTCCTCTTGAATGGGTTGAATTTTTTTTTCTTTTGGGGCTGAGGTGCCATCAGTGAATAAGCTAGCAAATTCCTGTCCCTTGAGAGTTAGACTTGAGGAAGGACAGTACATTTTCTCACAGTGAGATCAGTTGTGCTTTCCAGCTACAGAGCCAGGGAGCAATTCGACCCCTCCAGTACTGCCCACCTTGCAGGCCATCCAAGTATCCCATAGAAGAGCTACTCTGTGGGCCCATAAAAGAAGGTATATAAATGTAAAAAAAGCCACTGAATTTTGCTAGCTTTTCCTATTTTCACAGAAGAAGAGAAAAGACCTACTGGCTGCCCTTGCCAGAACTCTGCAGCTAACTCACAGAATTAGAGGCATCTCCACCCTTTCTGCAGAGTCCAGAGCACGAGTTGTGAGAGAAAGGCATCAGGGATGCTCACTCGAGATACTGTCTTTTCAGAGTTATGTCTTGTCTCCCCACAACTTACTTTGGTTTCAGAGATATTTATAAGAGGATATATATAGGAAATGATATAAATAGGACTATACGACTGTAGAAACAATTAAAAAGTACAATAAAGGGCAATAGCTACATAAATCATAGTGTATACCTACACACTGGGATAATACAAAGCTGTTAAAAATATAAAAATACTTATTACAAATCATCAAATAAGGAAAAAATGTAAAACTACATATATATTTCATAAATTTTCAGTTGACCCTAGAAAAACACAGATTTGAGCTTCTCAGGACCACTCATACATAGATATATTTTACCCTTTGCCATCCCTAAGACAGCAAGATCCACTGTTGCTCTTCCTCCTCCTCTTCCTCAGCTTACTCAACGTGAAGACAGTAAGGATGAAGACCTTTGTGACGCTCCACTTCCACTCAGTGAACAGAAAATGTATTTTCTCTTCCTTGTGATTTCCTCATGATATTATCTTTTCTCTAGCATACTCTACTGAAAGAATACAGTACTTAATGCACGTAAGAATATAGTATTTTTTGCATATGTAAGAATATTTTTAAAATATCAACATACTTGAAATATGTGTTAACCAACAGTTTCTGTCATCAGTAAGGCTACTAGTAACCACTAGTAAATAACCACTAGGCTACTAGTGAGAAGGAAGAAGCAGCGTGACCTAATGGAAATTATTGCTATTACTATTATTTTTGAGACAGGGTACCCCTCTGTCACCCAGACTGGAGCACAGTGGCACAATCATGGCTTACCACAGCCTGGATATCCTGGGCTCAAATGATCCACCTGCCTCAGCCTCCCAAGTGGCTGGTAGTACAGGCACACAGCACCACGTCCAGATAATTTTTTGGTTTTTTTTGTAGAGATGAGGTCTCATCATGTTGCCCAGATTGGTCTCAAACTCTCTAACTCAAGGCAATCCTCCTGTGTCAGCCACCAATAGTGCTAGATTACAGGCATAAATCACCACACCCGGTCTTCTAATGGGGTTTATTGCAACCATTGTGGGAGAGATAGAGTCTCAGACCAGGGTGATAGCAGTAGAGGCGAAGAGATGAGATTAAATTCTGGGTATATGTTGCAAGTATCAAGCCTATTATATTACAGGTTTTGTGATGAGTGCTTACAAGTTTATCTCATTTATTCTATTATTGCTTTTGACTTTGGCATATGGTCAAATAAAATATTATTTATACTAGTTTTTCCTTACCACAAATAAGTAGTGAATAGGACAAATACATTAAGATAATTTTTTTAAAGAAACCAATATATTTGGAGTTTAATTGAGTCTACAGTTGTTCATTTAAAAATATAGACAGTGATCACTTGCACACTAGTTCAAGACCATAAAAATTAGTCCCTGGTGATCTTTGGAAAAAGTATGATTTTTTATGACAGTTCCATGAGCTCTAGAAATTTTTGTCCAAACCTTAAAAACTCTCTTACTATGATTTATAAATGTATCCAAAAAATGAAAAATAATTAAAACTAAAATTTATTTAGTACACTGTAATTAGAACATTGGAAACATAGAGAATTAAAGTGTTGTATTGCTTTGTAAAACATTTATGCACTGCCTTCTTCTTCCCATAATGCAACACTTCATGGGGGAGCAAGCAATTTTTCTATGCGTGGTGATGTGTCACATTCCTTTCTACACTTGAATCAGCTCCGATATTTTCTCCTTTGTGCTTTCAAAATGGTGAGCCATCTCTGAGAGTTCTTATAATGTAAAGTTTTTCATTCGATGTCTCTTCCTCTAGAACATCTTCATTCTAATACATATAACTATTTTCCTCATTTCTTTTAATCAGATCACCTCCACTAAGTTTCTCTGGCTGTATATCTAGAGTCTATCAAGAGGCAGAATTGTCTACATTTCACAGCCAGATAATCCTTCTACATCTCCTATGTTCAACTGAAATTTCAGTTCCAGTGTTACTACCTTTTGTTTCTTTGATGAGTTTTCATCTATGTTGGCCAATTCCCACTGATCCATTTTTTTTGTAAAAGATCCCATGCATTGATCATTGGAAAACAAGTAAAACAACTACACACTCTGCTGTGTGTGTGTGAACTGAATAACCTATGCACAGTGACCAATCATCAACGGACTCTGAAAGGAGTGAAGTGCATGGTATCTGATCATTATATGCCTCTGTCATTTATAGTGATTTATATTCACAGTGTAGTGATACTACAGCAAAATATATGCTTCTCCCTAGTCATAGTCTTATCTGCAGGGATATGACCGCATTTGAACTACACTGTGACTATCTAGCCCTCATTCTCTACCAGTGGATGAACTGGATGTCCTCCAAAGTCCCTCC
>NW_006970837.1:0-719 GCF_000164805.1 Carlito syrichta | reverse complement strand
TTTTGTCCTGATATCTGGCCTTAGTTATTCAGAGGAACATAAGGAACTGGAGTGCCCAATACCATTTACAACTTTTAAGGGGACCAGAATGTTGCTGGAGTACTGAAATGACCGATTCATAATATCTGAATGCTAAATTGCACTGAAACATTTGGGGAGCTCGAAGATCTGTTTCTTCTTTGTCCCATAGCAGGCAACCTGGGAATTCTTTGGATTGAGTGAGCGTACAACAATGATTCTTTATTCGTACTTAGTTGGAGGTCATGAAGTGTTCTGTATGTGAGGACTCTCTTTCCCTTGATTTCTGTTTCGAAACCCTGATTCTTGTTTAGCCCTGAGTAAGAAGTCATGTAGATTTTTTATAGAGAAACCGTGGAAAACATATTTCTTCTCTTTTATTAGCAAGAGGCCATGTAGTTTCCTGTATATGAGGACTACTATTACCAACATTCATACCTCGAATCCCTGATTCTTCTTTATCCATCAACAAGATGCCCTGTAGATTTTCAGGATTGAATACTCGAATAACCCAGATTCCTTATTTTTAGCAACAGCCGTGCAGTTACCTGTATATGAGTACTCCTGTTCAAAGATACATGCGTCGAAAGCTTGATTCATGTTTAGATCTTAGGAAGACGCCGTATATTTTTTGGAGATTGAGAAAACATGTCCCCCTCATTCCTTATTCTTTCTTATAAAAGTCAGTGCATTTGCCTGTA
>NW_006970836.1:0-1183 GCF_000164805.1 Carlito syrichta | reverse complement strand
GGGTTTGCTGCAGTCATAAAGACCTAGGCGGGGTGTGGCCCCCTCTTGCCAGGCCGAAGGAGCTGCCGGGCAATCAACGGCCCAGTTTCCCCGGTGTCCCAGGCAAGGTTTTAGGTTTTCAGTGTGGGGACACTTACCAATCCGAAGGCCAGTGGTGGATGTAGCATTGGCGTTCAGGAGAGTGGGCGAAGGCCTTAAGGGGTGGGTCCCACCTGGCTCTGGGCCGGGGTCCCACCTTAGGGCAAGAGAATACCCGACTGAGTCACACGGCACCAATGAAAGATGGTGGCATGCAGTGAGACTCAACACCCTTTAAGACCAAGAGATTTAATGGGGATGAGCACGATGACTACAGAACCTGAGAATCAGATTGCAGCATGGAGGCAGGTGTATGGCAGGTTTTATAGAAATTTAAAGCAACCTGTCAATTACCTATTGGTCGGCAGGTGAGGTATTTTGGGGATTGGCAGGGGCTTTCGCGGGCATGGAAACGGTGGGCTTTGTTGTGGAAGGAGAACCCGGAAGGCCTTGTCCGAGCCTCCATGTTAGTTTGTCTGGGCGCCTTCTTAGGCGGGAGCGCTATTTTAGGTGGGGGCCACGCCTAGGCTTACCCTTTGGAGGGGGCAGGTTCCTCGTGGCTGGCTGGCTTTCAAGTGTTTCTTGTAGAGGTGGTCTTGTGGCTGCGTAGGTTCTTAGGGATTGTATATCTGGGAAAGATTTCAATTCTCCCTCACTGATGAAACTTAGCATGACTGGGTAGGTTATTCTCAGTTGAAATTGTTTATCTTTTAGAACTTTGAAGATAGGGCTCCAAGATCTCCTAGCCTGGAGGGTTTCTGTAGATAAATCTGCTTCTCTTCTAATTGGTCTTCCCTGGTATGTGGTCTGACCTTTTTCTGTTGCAGCCTTTCGGATTTTTTCTTTTATACCTACTTTGTTCAGATGAATTATTATGTCTGGGAGTTGGTCTTCTCATTTGTAGTCTTGTAGGGGTTCTCTGTATCTCTTGTGTTTGAATTTTTTCATCCTTGAGGAGATGAGGGAAGTTTTCTTGAATGATTTCATGAAATGTGAACAGTGTGGCCTCTGTTTCTCTCTATGCCTCAGGAAGGCCAATTACTCTTAGGTTAAGTCTCCTGAAGTGATCATTCATCTCTTGAAGGTTTTGTTCTGTCTTTTGAGC
>NW_006970835.1:0-556 GCF_000164805.1 Carlito syrichta | reverse complement strand
CGGAATTACAGGCACGCACTACAATGCCCGGATGATTTTTTTACTTATTGTAGGAGATGAGGTCTCGCTGCCCAGGCAGGTCTCGAACCCATGGGCTCAGGTAATCTACTCACTTCAGCCTCCGAAAGGCACAGGATTACAGGCTGAGCCATCGAGCCCGGCTTCCCCGGCCTTTTGAGGATTCGGAATGACAGGTGCACACCAGCATGCCCGGTTCATTTGGGATGGAAGGTAGAGATGCAAAATCACCAATTTGCCCAATTGTTTCTTGGCCCATGGTTTTGGGACAGCCACTGGCCTCGGTCTCCAAAAGCACTGGGATGACAAGGCTGAGCCACAAGCCTGACTCGATTCTTCATCAAAATACACCAGAAGGCCTGGCACAGTGGCCCACATCTGGAATCCCAGCACTCTGGGAGATTGAGGCAGGAGGATGGCTGGAGCACAGGAGCCCAAGGCCAGTATAGGCCATGCAGGCAAACCCCATCTCTGCACTCATTCAAATAGAGGTCAGGGTTCTAGGTGCCCATTGTCCCAGCCACTCCACAGGCTGAGG
>NW_006970834.1:0-760 GCF_000164805.1 Carlito syrichta | reverse complement strand
GATACTACTTGTCTCTTTAGTGCTGTCTGATACTACTTGTCTTCTTATTTCCGTCTGATACTACTTGCCCTTCTTAACGCCATCTGATACTACTTGCCTTCTTAGTGCCATCTGACACTACTTGCCTTCTTAGTGCCGTCTGATACTACATGCATTTCTTACTACCATTTGATACTACTTGCATTCTTAGTTTTGTATGATATTACTTGCCGTCTTATTGTCTTCTGATACTTCCTGCCTTCTCATTGTTGTCTGAAACTACTTGCCTTCTTACTGTCGTCTGATACTACTTGCCTTCTTTGTGTCGTCTGGTACTACTTGCCTTCTTAGTGTTGTCTGATACTGCTTGCCATCTTAGTGTCATCTGATACTACTTGCCAACAAAGTGTCGTCTGATACTGCTTGCCTTCTTTGTGTCGTCTGATACTACTTGCCTTCTTTATGTCGTCTGATGCCACTTGCCTTCTTAGTGTTGTCTGATAATACTTACCATTTTGTGTCATCTGACACTTGTTGCCTTCTTAGTATCATCTGATACTACTTGCCATCTAAGTTTCAGCAGATACTACTTGCCTTTTAGTGTCACCTGATACTACTTGCCTTGTTAGTGTCGCCTGATATTACTTGCCTTCTTATTGTCTTCTGATACTATTTGCCTTGTTGGTGTCGGCTGATACTACTTGCCTTGTTAATGCCGTCTGATACTACTTGCCTTGTTAGTTTCGTCTGATACTACTTGCCTTGTTAGTGCCATCTGAAT
>NW_006970833.1:0-843 GCF_000164805.1 Carlito syrichta | reverse complement strand
TAAAAAATTGAATCAGCCTATATCTCTGGAGTAACCCTACTTGGTCATGGTGTATAATTCTTTCCAGATTTTGTGATTTTTTTTGAGTGGGAGTCTCACTCTGTCACCAAGACTGGAGTGCAGTGGCCGCTCCCGACCACCGCAGACTTGACCTGCTGGGCTCAGGCGATCCTTCCGCCTCAGCCTTCCGAGTAGCTGGAATTACAGGCACGTGCTGCCATGCCCGGCTAATTTTTTGATTTTATTGTAGAGATGAGGTCTCACTGCCCAGGCGGGTCTCGAACCCACAGGCTCAGGCAGTCCACTCTCCTCAGCCTCCCAAAGGCACGGGATTACAGGCTGAGCCACCGAGCCTGGGGATTTTGCTGAATTATATTTGATACGATTTTGCTGAATTATATTTGATATGATTTTGTTAAAGATGTCGGTGATCATATTCGTGAAGGACATTGACCTGTAGTCTTCTTTTTTGTACTCGCTTTTTGTAGTTTTGGTATCAGTATAACACCTACTCCCTAAAATGACTTGGGAAGTGTTCTCTTCTATTTTCTGGAAGTTACTGTGTAGAATTGGTATCAATTTGTCCTTTTTTTTAAGTTAGAGTCTCACTCCATCGCCCAGACTTGACCTGCTGGGCTCCGGCAATCCTTCCGCCTCAGCCTTCTAAGTAGCTGGAACTACAGGCGTGCACTAATTAATTCATCTTTAAAATGTTTTCCAGAGCCGGGCTTGGTGGCTCAGCCTGTAATCCCGTGCCTTTGGGAAACTGAGGAGAGTGAATTGCCTGAACCCGAGGGTTCGAGACCCACCTGGGCAGCGAGACCTCATCTCTACAGGAAATAA
>NW_006970832.1:0-696 GCF_000164805.1 Carlito syrichta | reverse complement strand
TACCTAGCTAACTAGCTGACTTAAATAGTTAGCTAACTACCTAGCTACATAGCTTCCTAGCTGTTTTAAATACTTAGCTAATAAGCTAGCTACCAGCTAGCAAGATGACTTAAATAGTTAGCTGCCTAGCTAGCTGACTTAACCAGCTAACTAACTATTCTGCTTACTCATTATCTAACGTGCTAGCTAGGTGACTTAATTATCTGACTTAACTTGTTAGCTAACGAGCTACCTAGCTGACAAAACCAGCTGATTTAACTCGTTAGCTAACTAGGTAGCTAGCTGACAAAACCAGCTGACTTAACTCGTTATCTAACTAGCTAGCTAGCTGACTCAACCAGCTGACTTAACCCATTAGTTACCTAGCTAACTACCTGACTCCACCTGCTGACTTAACCCATTAGCTCACTAGGTAGCTATCTATCTTAACCAGTTGACTAGATTAGAAAGCTCACTTAACTAGCTGACTTAGCTAGCTGACTTTACTACTTAGCTAGCTGACTTATCTGGCTGACTTAACTAGTTAGCTAGCTCACTTAACTACCTGAATTAAATAGTTAGCTAACTATTTAACAAGCTGAATTACTAGCTGAATTATCTAATTACCTAAGTAGTTAGGTCGCAGACTTAAGTAGCTTACTTAAACAGTTAGCTAACTTGTGAGCTAGTTGACTGAGCTAGCTGACTTAGCTAGCG
>NW_006970831.1:0-648 GCF_000164805.1 Carlito syrichta | reverse complement strand
AAGCACAGCAGGTATCATTGGAATTCGAATTGTTTGCTTGGAAATTGCAGATCTCATGGTGGGTCTTGTGATGCATAGTTTGTAAAGCACGGAACTTGTACACCCCCCAGTGAGTGATTATCACACTGCTGGAGGGTATAGAAAATGGTGTATAAGTTGGAAGGAGTCCGAATAAAATTTGGCTTCAGTCCTGATCAGACTGTTCCCAGAAGAACTGCCTCTGAGTAGTCTCTTCTCGCTGTCCAGATTCTCTGGTGCGGGTCCTAACCCTCCCTTGGTCAGTGCTGGTCACCGACAGGTTGACATCATGAACTTCCTTCCTGGTCTTGAACTGTGTGCCAGAGGTGATCCTCCTCCCAAGGCTTGCCCTCACCCAAGGTTTTCTAGGTTGTGCTTGGGTTGAAGTGGTGACTTGCTATGGTGCCCAGCCTTGTCTCAAGCTCTTGGGCTCTGGCCATCTTCCCGTCTCGACCTCCCTGAGTGGCGAGGAGACAGGCATGAGTCACCCCACCGTCCCCGATCCACCAAAGATTTGAGAGTCATGCCCTATCTTTCACAGAGGTGTTCCCTGGGAGGAGCGAGCGGGTCTACCCTGGGGAATGAGGAGGGTGGAGGTGTGCGTGCCCCAGCAGAGACATGGCCATGCCC
>NW_006970830.1:0-716 GCF_000164805.1 Carlito syrichta | reverse complement strand
AATTGTGCTTAAAGCTGGAAAAAGCATACTTGTGCAGGTATCATTTCTGTAAATATTTGGAGGTCCTCCAGGTATATTCTCTACAGGGGAATTACTGAGTCACGTAGTAGGTCCATATCTTGTCCCTTTACCAACCAAAACAGGGTTTTCCAAAGATGTTGCTCTACTTGTCAGTCCATATGAAGTGTAGAAGGGTATGTGGTATTGAAAAGTGGTTTCATTTGCATTTTTTTGATGATGACTGAGGTTGAACAATTTTCATGTTTCTGCTGGTTGTCCGTATCTCTTCTTAAGAAGAATTTCCAATCATGTATTTTGCACACTTTTCAAAGGGAATGTTTGTCTGATTTTTCTGAGTTTTTGACTTTCTTGTAGATCCTAGATGTTATACCTTTTTACAGATATATAGGAGCAGAATCGCTTTTTTCTCATTCTGTTGGCTGTATCCCTGCTCTTCTGATGGTGTCTTTTGTTTTGCAGAAGTATATTAATTTGATGACATCCCTCTTGTCGAACTTACTTCTTAAGGCGTGAATATTTAGGGCTCTGAAGAGGAATTAGTTTCCAGTTCCAGTTTCCCTAATGGTTTCGCCTGCGTTGTGTTAGATCATTATAATTTGGTGTTTTATGTTTAGGTCTTTGATTCATTTAGAGTTAATGTGTATGGTGATAGATAGGGGTCCTGTTTCAATCTTGTGCATGTTGTCAGCCTTTTA
>NW_006970829.1:0-834 GCF_000164805.1 Carlito syrichta | reverse complement strand
AGGGAAAACAGTGTTATAAATCACCTACAAACTCCTAGATAAGTGTTAGAACTTATAATGAATTCATAATGAACTTACTATAAACTTCTCTTTCTAAAAATCCTTATGTCTAAACACTAAACTGCATAATCCTAAATCAAATGAGTGGATATACTTATATCATTTATTACTTAAGCAATATCGAGTAACTTATAACCAAGTGAAAGAAAGCATTCTTGATGTGCTTCAGAGTTTGACCCTTGCATATGTTAGAAAAGGCCAAGTGGCATAGTGGGAAAAATGGAAAAATAAACCATGATATTTCCAGGTTAGCTGTGATTCTTTTCATAAACATGCCATCTTTTTCTTCCACGACTGCACAGAATTTCTTCAGCTGTATCAACAGCAAAGATGGAAAACAGAAGGGCCTCAGCTGCCCGGACTCGCTTTGCGGCCGGGGGTCCTCAGCGCACCTGGACTTTGTCATCAGGCAGGCCTCCAAGGCTGGCTCCCAACAGTAGGTTTCCTGTTTCCATCCTCGGCCTGTGGTCCGTCTTTTCCTACAACATTTACTTAATACATTCTCTTTTCCCCAATGGTTGTTGGATGTTTTGTCAAATCTGAGTTGGTTGAGATATTGAGACTTTGCTTCCAAAATCTCTATCCTGTTCCATTGGTCTATGTGCCTGTTCTTGTACCAATACCAGGCTGTTTTGATTACTGCAGACTTAGAGTAATGTTTGAAGCCTGGATGATTGATACCTCCCACTTTGTTTCTTATGCTAAAGATTCTTTTGGCTATTCATGGTTTTTTATGGTTTTATATGCATTCGTTATTGTCATTTTCAGGTCTGA
>NW_006970828.1:0-644 GCF_000164805.1 Carlito syrichta | reverse complement strand
TCAGCACTCGGAGAGGCCAAGACAAGAAGAAGTCAGGAACCTGAGAGATTGAGTCCAGGCTGAGCACCATAGCAACCACCCACGTTGACACCAAGCAAATCCCAGAAAACTTTGGGTGAGAGCAGGTTTTGACAGGAGGATCACCTCCAGCATAGAGTTCAAGACCAAGCAGGAAGCCCAGGATATCGATCAAATGGAAAGCCTGTGATTGCAGCAGTTTAAGAGGCCCCGGTCAAGAGGATGGCCCGAGTTTGGTGGTTTGAGAGCAGCCTGGTCAACCTAGTGAGGAAAGGGAAGGAAAGAAAGAAAGAAAGAAAGAAAGAAAGAAAGAAAGAAAGAAAGAAAGAAAGAAAGAAAGAAAGAAAGAAAGAAAGAAATTTTTCTGCAATCCTTCTGGCCCCAGTCATTTCCCCCCCCCCCAACATGTGAGGGTCCCCCAAGCTCAGTGCCTTCTAGCCATAACCCCACACAATGGATGCCATCACTTTGGTGTGGGTGTTCCTGAGTCTCCCTGACCGGCTTCCTGCCAGCTCTCCTCTCTAAGGTGAGAAATGTGCCGCAGGCAGGTCAACCCTCTGACTCAGCAATGAGAACCATCCACCAAGAAAGGACAGGGATACGATCCTTCATCTGGGGACATTTAT
>NW_006970827.1:0-523 GCF_000164805.1 Carlito syrichta | reverse complement strand
GATCATTTTAAAAATAAAAAAAATAAAAGGTCCTGGAATGGTGGCTCATACCTGCCATTCCAGCATTTTTGAGGCCAAGGTCAGACGATTGTCTTAAGTACAGGTGTTCCAGACCAGTTTGGGCAATTTGGTGAGACCGCGTCTCTACAATAAAAATCAAAATATTAGCTGCTCATGATGGTGCATGCCTGTAGTTCCAGCTATTCGAAGCTTGAGACAGAAGGTTCTCCTGTGCCCATTAGGCTCCAGCTGCAGTAGCCTTGAGTATGCCACTGCATTCCAGCCTGAGCAATGGGGTGAGAACCCAACTCTTAAAAAGACAGAAAGATTTGGCTGGAATTTATATCAAAAAATTGAATTCTAATTATTTAATTTTTTTTTTTTTTTTTTTGCCAGTCTCACTCTGTTGCCCAGGCTGGAGTGCAGTGGCATACTCATGGCCACCATAGCCTCAGTTCTGGGCTCAGAAATCCTTCTGCCTCAGTCTTCCAAGTAGCTGGAACTATAGGCTTTATCTACAAAG
>NW_006970826.1:0-594 GCF_000164805.1 Carlito syrichta | reverse complement strand
AAATGGCGAGAAGATTCCTTGGATAGTGGAAATCTGGCCTTATAGGACCCTGTGGAACAAACGGACCAGTAGGCCAGATTCAGAGTTACAACTATCAAGAGGCCCAACAGGTTCCTTGGGATCTGTAAAGCCCAACTGGTGGTATGCATGTAGGACGTGGCTCTGAATAATATGGGGATCATATCTCCCAGATTCCAGGTATGCATCAAGCTAAAGTCCCTTTCGAGTCCTAGGTATGAGCACTGCCTTAAGCCAGGGATAAGTTCAGCAATTGCCCAGATGTTTCCAAGTTACAGGGAAACCTAGATTCCTGGTTCTTATTTAGTAACACGTGTAGAAACTTTCAAGGGACACAGTGACCCAGATTCCTGTTTCGTTCTAAACAAAACGCCAAGATGTTTCCTGTTGTCCTGGATGTCCAGACTCTTGTATGCCAATAGTAAGATGACAAGAATATACCTGTGGACATTGAATCTAAGTTTCCTGGTTCCATCCCAAAAGCACCTCCACAATAAAGTGAACAACTCAACCCTAAATCCTAATTTCGAACAACTAGACCACCAGAAGTTTCTGGAGTACGAGGTAACACTGGAA
>NW_006970825.1:0-808 GCF_000164805.1 Carlito syrichta | reverse complement strand
AGTCAGAGGTGGCAGCTGGGCCAAGCAGAAGACAAAATGGTAGCTCTGAATACATAAACATTTCACCAGTGCCTTCCTACTCACAGGCTAGTAAAAATAAACACTTCTCCAGAAGGGAACTTTACTTTTTCATCTTTAATACACTACATCAGGAAATTCATCAGCACTGAGCAAACTTGCAGCACTCATAAATTCCAAGTAAACCCCTTAGCATTCCCAGTCATTTTGTTATCAGTCAACAAATCTAGATTCTGACTCTACGGTATCCTCACAGGCTATCAGCAATCTTTAGCAACTTGAACTTTTAGCTTCCTACCAACTAAGATTTAGCAAAAATTAAAGACTGAGACTTCTAGAGGTAAGTTCTGGAAGGCCTTTCTTAAATGCCACAGAAAAGGAAATATAGCTAAGCCTTTTCCTTAGGATTAGACACAAATAATGCTCACACTTTCAAAGATCTATACTCACCATGGAACTTAACTTGCCCAAAATGTAAACCTTTATTTCTTTAATTCCCCCAAATTGCACCATCCCCCACTGTTCCTAATCTCAATGAGTGGCACTGTCAGGCAATACTACTTATTAATAATAATTAATGCCATACAGCTAGGCAGCATCCTTGTTATGTCCTTCTACTAACCGCCTATATACACGTGACTTGCCCTGACATCACTTCAGTCCTAGTGAAAGTCAACTCCTTCTCACAGTCTATCCGGCCCTGTATGATCTATTTCCTTCTACCTATACAATACTGTCTCATCTTATCTCCACTCTGCTCACTTCAAGCCAGTCACACACATCTCCTTTT
>NW_006970824.1:0-442 GCF_000164805.1 Carlito syrichta | reverse complement strand
CCATTGTGGGAGGGATGGGGCTGGAAGGTGCTGAGCTTGGGAGAAAAACACAAAAGGGGGAGCTGATGGGGAGGACTGAATGCAGAAAGTTTGCAGTAAATTGGATTTCTTTATTTTTATCTTTCTCTCTTTCTTTCTTTCTCTCTCTCTCTTTCTTTCTTTCTCTATTTCTCTATTTCTTTCTTTCTTTTCTTCCCTCACTAGGATGCCCAGGTTGCTCTCAATCCACCCAACTCAGGCCATCCTGTCAGCCTGGGTCTTCCAAACCACTGCAATCACAGGCTTCCATTTGGTCAACATCCTAGTCTTCCTGCCTGATCTTGAACTCTGGGCCGGAGGAGATTCTCCAACTGAGGCCTGCCCTCACCCAAGTATTTCTGGGATTTGCTTGGGGTCGAGGTGGGGGCTTGCTGTGGTGTCTATCCTGGTCTTGAGCTCCCAG
>NW_006970823.1:0-763 GCF_000164805.1 Carlito syrichta | reverse complement strand
CTCAACCTTCCGAGTAGCTGGAATTACAGGCGTGCGCTACCATGCCGAGCTGATTTTTTGATTTATGTATAGATGAGTTCTTGCTGCCCAGGCAGGTCTCAAACCCGTGGGCTCAGGCAATTCACTCACCTCAGCCTCCCAAAGGCGCAGGATTACAGGCTGAGCCACCGAGCCCGGCTATCAGACCTTTTTTTTATCTTTCCAAATGTACTGCTTTTAATTTCATTGATTTTTCATTTTCAGTGATTTGTGAGCTTTTTACTTATTTATCTTCTCCTTATTTTGAATTTAATTTGTCTTTTTCTAGTTTTTTTAAAGGTGAAAACGTAAATGACTGATTTAAATATTTCTTCATTTCTAATATATGCACTCAGTGCTATACATCTGTAAGCACTGCTTTTATTGCATCCCACAAATTTGATAAGTGGTGTTTTCATTTTCATTTGCTTCTAAGCACTCTTAACTTTTCCTGAGATTTTTTTTCATGTATTAAATAAAAGCTTGCTATTTAATCTTCATGTATTCTGGGGTTTTCCAGTTGTCTCTTGTTATTAAATTTAGTTTAAATCTATTGTGCTCCTAGAGCAGACAATGCATAATTTTCATTTTATAAAAACTTGTTCAGGAGTATTTTGTGTCCAGAATGTGGTTTATATAGTGAATTTCACTTGAGCTTGAGGAGAATGTATAACCTGCTATTGTTGAATAAAATAGTGTACAAGTGTCAATTATATCAAGTTGATTTGTTATGTGTTTTCAACTG
>NW_006970822.1:0-704 GCF_000164805.1 Carlito syrichta | reverse complement strand
GGAACTCGAGGCAAGGTTGGACACCATAGCAAGGCGACACCTCAACCAAGCAAAACCTAGAAAACATTGGGTGACGGCAAACCTTGGGGAGAGGATTGCCTCTGCCCCATAATTCAAGGCCATAAGGAGGACCAGGATGACGACCAAATGGAAAACCTGTGGTCGCAGCAGTTTGGGAGGCCCAGCCAATGAGGATGGCCTGAGTTGGGTGATTTGAAAACAACCTGGGCAACCTAGTGAGGAAAGAAAATAAAGACAGAAAGTAAAAGAAAGAAAGAAAGAAAGAAAGAAAGAAAGAAAGAAAGAAAGAAAGAAAGAAAGAAAGAAAGAAAGAAAGAAAGAAAGAAGGAAAGAAAGAAAGAGCCAGGCTTGGTGGCTCAGCCTGTAACCCTGAGCCTTTGAGAGGCTGAGGTGAGAGGATTGCCTGAACTTGTGGGTTTGAGACCCACCTGGGCAGGTGAGACCTCATTTCTACAATAAATAAAAAAAAGATTTGCTGGGCATGGTAGCACACACCTGTAATTCCGGCTACTCAGAAGGCTGAGGTGGAAGGATCACTGGAGCCCAGCAGGTTGAGGCTGCGATGGTTGGGAGCAGCCACTGCACTTCAGTCTGGGCAACAAAGTGAGACTCCAACTCAAAAAAAAAAAAGAAAGAAAGAAAGGGAAAAAAGAAGGAAGAAAGAAAGGAAATAATGAAGGAAG
>NW_006970821.1:0-537 GCF_000164805.1 Carlito syrichta | reverse complement strand
CCAAAGTGCTGGGATTTACAGGCATGAGCCACCACACAAGCCAAACCCTGGATTAGGTTAGCCAACAATACCCAACACTTCTTCCTCAATCTTCTTACCCACCACCCTCCATTGCCCTGTAAGCCCCCTATTCCCAGGAGCCTGATCAGCCAAGACTCACATCCTCAGGTAGCCGGCAACTGCCGGAAGTGGTCTGAGGGTTGGTGCCATTTTTCACTTTTTGCCTTTTCTTCGCTCCTGCAGGAACAGCAGGGCTGTGTTTCTGCTGGTACTCCTTGAACTGTGAAAAAGAAGAGCAATATGAGAACTATAGGCCCCTTTATCCCCATCTTACCTGAGAACGTTTTTTGTTTTATTTTGGAGTCAGGGTCTCACGATGCCGCCCAGGCTGCAGTGCGGTGGCACCCTCATGACTACTGCAGCTTTAACCTTCTGGGCTCAGGTGACCCTTCCACTGCAGTCTCCCAAGTGGCTGGGACCATAGGCATGCACCACCACATCTGGCTAATTTTGTTTTCTGTAAAGATGAGGTCTTGC
>NW_006970820.1:0-4323 GCF_000164805.1 Carlito syrichta | reverse complement strand
GGAGATTTATTGAGGGAATGAGGTAGACTGCCTCTTGGCCTGTAGAAAAATGTAATCTTAAAATGTCTTAGCCGGGCTTGGTGGCTCAGCCTATAATTACGTGCTTTGGGAGGCTGAGGTGAGTGGATTGTCTGAGCCCGTGGTTTCGACAACCACTGGGGCAATTTGACGAGACCTTATCTCTACAGTAAAAAAAAAAAAAAAAGTCATCCGGGCATGGTAACGCATGCCTGTAATTCCGGCTACTCAGAAGACTGAGGCAGAAGGATCACCGGATCCCAGTGGGTCAAGGCTGCAGTGGCTGGGGGCATCCACTGCACTCCAGTCTGGGTGACAGAGTGAGACTCCAAATCAAAAAAAAAGTCTTAATGCCTCCTAAAACCTGCTTATTGTAAGTTAACTATGTCTAACCTCCTATGCTTAATTTAAAGCATGTCCGTCTAAGGAAAATGGCAATGCTGAAGCAAAATGTGAACTAAGTTTAGGCTAAGTTTCTTGAAGTCCCTACTTTCATTCTGGATTAAGTTTCACTTGTGAAAGGAATAAAAAAATCCCAAATTATAAAATATCTCACCTAGTGAGAAGGTGTAAGAACCCACATAAAGCCTCTCAGGCACACGGGAGAGCAAGTTCAGTGTTTCCTGAGAGTGTAGTCATCAGGCACTTCAGTTAGCAGGACTGCGAAAGAGGACATCCCAAGTCATAGAATGCCCTGACTTGACACTTGATTCAGGCTTTTCTATGTGTCAGTCCCTCTCCTACATGGGTTTATACCAATTAACAAAAAATGGATCCACTTATTTTAGCTCCAGTTATTCACCGTAAAATGTATTTTATCAATACAGATTGAAAAGTTTTTTGTAAATTTCAGGCAAGATATAGATGTTTGGAAAATATTAAATATCTTACATTGGGTGTAGTGACCCATGCCTATAATCCCAGCACTTTGAAGGCTGAGGTGAGATGATTGATCCTACGGGTACGAGACTGGCCCAGGCAACTTGGCAAGATTTCTACAATAAATCAAAAAAAAAAATTAGCCAGTGTCCAGCTGACAACTAGAATTATGCAATAAGATAATTTGTAACACAGAAATATTCTATAATATATTGTCTGAGAAAAAAGAATAAAATGAAATCCACTCAGCCAGTGTACACTATTTTTGTGAATGATACACCATAAATTTGGGCATCAACAGAGGCATGTACTATTTTAAGTACTATATTTACATCACACAGAAGAGGTTGCGTATATTGGTTCAAGGGAAAATTCACAGTAGGTTGGGAGGTCCTCATCAAGTTTTAATGTGTACAAAATGAACTGAATATCTCTTAAAATGCAAATTCTGATTCAGGAGATTTGGAATTTGCCTGAGCTTCAGCACTTTTTTTTTCAGTTGGGGGGGTCTCATTCTCTTCCCATGCTGGGTTGCAGTGGCATATTCATAGCTCATGGCAGCCACAATATCCTGGGAAGGATGATGGGACAAGTTGGTGTCAGGTGCCAGTGCACACAGGTGCAACATAATGTCCATGTTGAGATACAGGCCCCGAGATTAGTATATTTTAATATCAATCTAATAATAAAGAAACAATTTTTTCTTTGCATGAGGACCCTAATAGTAGCCAGCATTTATTTCAGCAATTTCTAAGAACCAATTACCTCCTAAATCCTTTACATATATTTTCTCATTAGCATTCCCTTATTGGGATAGTATTATTATTTTTAAAATCTTTTACATTGCATTCTGCATTGAAGCACTTAGTGGTGTCATTGTTTCCTTGTTCCAGAAAGTCCTCTTTGCCCTGTGTGCCTTGAAATCATCTACAGGTATCTCCCATGGTGTATAATCTCAAAAAAAAAGTATTTATATTGTTTTTAGCAACCTAAAGGTCAACTCTCTTCTAATAATTCTTTATTCAGTCATTTTTGTGTTGTTCTGGGCAGTAACTGCCATCCTGTGTAAACATGCATGCTATTAACCATGCTCTCCATGGAGCTGATGGAGCATCATGTGAAATCTTCATCGTTCACATTCCTATCCTTTGCTTGTATCTGAGGATGGATCTAACCCATTTCCAATGGGAAGCTTGGATATCCAGACACTCCCATGTTCCCTGACCACAAGGGAACACTTTTAATACTGCAGGTCATACATTCATAGTGAGAACAGATCATAAAAACTAGGCTGCATGGATGCTGAGAACAGTGGGCCCTCTGGTATGTAGGGAGACACGTCCTTCAAAGGTCTTGAATATCAGAAGAACAAAAGTAGTTGAAAAATACTCATTAGGCAAGACCATCACAAGTAGCAGTGAGGTTTACAAGTTTTAAAAATGACAGTCCTTCTGACCTGGGACACGTTTACATTTTTTTTCATTTTCCTCCAACTTCACTGGGATTTTTTGTCTTTTTTTTTGAGTCATAGTCTCACTCCTTTACTCAGGTTCGAGTGCAGTGACATGCTCACAGTCACTCAGGCAATGACCTGGGCTCAGGCAATCCTTCTGCCTTAGTCTTCCAGGTAGCGATAACTATAGGTTGAATTACACTTGGCCAATCTTTAGTGTATTGCAGAGAAGAGGTCTTGCCAAGTTGCCCTGGCTAGTCTAGAACCCATGGGCTCAGGCAGTCCTCTTTCCTTGGCCTCCCAAGATGCTCAGATTACAGCCTGAGCCACCCAGCATGGTCCTTTGGGATTTCTTTTCAGGTGAGATGATCTGGACAAATCACACCTACATGTTGAAAATATGCCTTTATTTCAAAATTAAATTGAAAATATTTTTTGTTAGAGTCTCACTCTGTCACCCAGGCAGAAATGAAGTGGCACCATCATTACTCACCACAGTCTTGAACTGGGCTCAGGCAATCCTTCCATCTCAACCTCCATAGTAGCTGGAGCTACAGGTCTTTGCTAATATTCCTGGCTAATTTTTCTTTCTTTATTATTATTTTGTGAGTTGAAGTCTCCCTCCATCACCCAGACTGGAATGCAGTGGCATGCTCCTGGTCCCTGCAGCCTTGATATGCTGGGCTCTGGTGATCCTTCCACCTCAGCCTTCCAAGTAGCTAGAACTGCAGGTGCATGCCACCATGCCCGGCTAATTTTTTATTTATTGTAGAGATGAAGTATCTCCAATTTGCCTGGGCAGTTCTTGAACCTGTGGGCTCAAGCAATCCACTGACCTCAACCTCCCAAAGTGCTGGGATTACAGGCAGAGTCACTGAGCCCAGCCTCTTTAGTTATTTTTATAGTGACATGAATATGCTATGTTATAGAGGTTGGTCTCAAACTCTTGATCTCAAGCAATCCTCTCACCTCAGCCTCCCTAAGTGATAGAATTCCTGGCATAAGTTATGATGTGTAGCCAGTATATGCCTTTTGCATAAGAACAATCCTTTCCTTCCTACCACCTCACCCATAAAGAGGAGGGTCCAGAAAGGTTGATGAAATCTACCTTTCTCTGTCTTTTGTAATAGGAGACAGATTTTAAAATAGTGAGCTCCTGAAAGGAGTGCAAAGTGAGTTAATTCTTTCCTTCCCACAATTGCCCTCCCTTGCCAGAACAACTGGCAACTGCTGCTACAGGAATGAATATATGGCACCCCTGGCTTACCTGCCTGACCAAACTCAAGCAGAGCAGGACAGCTGACCTCCCTCTGAGTTCAACTTTTCATGAACATTCTGGCAACTCTCAGCTTGACAATGTTACCATGTTAGGATCACATGGGGGATAGCTGGGCACCATGGCTCACATCTGTAATTCCAGTAGTTTGGGAGACAAGGTGAGAGGATTGCCTGAGCCCTGGGATTCAAGACCAGGCTGGGCAACCTGGCAACACCTCATTTCAGCAATAAATCAAGCAATTAGTTGGGCATAATGGCACATGCCTGAAGTTTGACGTGGAAGTATTGCCTGTAGCCAGGAGGTCAAGGCTGCAGTGGCCGTGAGTGTTCCACTGCACTCCACTCTGGGCATAACAGAAAAAACAGATAAAGAAAACCTATATGGTTATTTTTAACAATGACAAGCCAACAGAAATAATAATGAAGCAGCAACAATTCTGTCTGTGAATGCTTTCTTAAGCAGAACTCACAATAAAAAGTCAGGTACCATGGACACATCCCTTCTTTGTACTGACCACATAGTGGTGATTCAACTATCTACCCTTTTACAACAATTGGAAGTTTCTGGTATGTAGGGACATTGACCAGTTGATGTGTTTTTTCTAGTGGCTTTGAAATATGGTGGTAAACCTGTTATCTACCAGTGTGTTTCTCCAGAACTCTTCCTCATTATTTACCCAAGTAACAGGAAATTG
>NW_006970819.1:0-784 GCF_000164805.1 Carlito syrichta | reverse complement strand
GAGTAGGATAAGTAAGCTAGTTAAGTCAGCTGCCCAGCTAGCTGGCTAGCTAGGTAGTTTGCTAGTTATGTCAGCTAGTTAAGTCATCTGGCTATCTAGGTAGCTAGCTAGTTAAGACATTTAGATAAGTCAGCTGTCTAGCCAGCAGCAAAACAGCGTATCTAACTAGTGAAAACAGCTGACTAGCTAGTTAATTCATGCAGTTAAGTCAGCTCGCTGGCCAGCATGTTAGCTAGGTAGTTAGGTAATTAACTCGGCTGGCATGCCAGTGAGCTATGTAGGTAGGTAGCTAGTTATGTGAGCTGGCTAGCCATGAGGCTATCTTTATATGTCACCTAGTTAAGTCACCGGGTTATCCATCTGTCTAGCTAAGTAGTTAAGTTTGTTGGCTAGCCAGCTGGCTACTACATTAAGTCAGCTAGTTAAGTCAGCTTGCTAGGATGCTGACTAGTTAGGTAGCTAGGCAATTAAGTCAGTTGGCTAGTCAACTGGTATTCTAGTTAAGTCAGCTTGTTTAGTCAGCTGGCTAGCCAGCTGGCTAGTTAGTTGTCAGCTCATTAAATCAGTTGTCTAGTCAGCTGACTAGCTACTAAAAAGCTAGTTACATCAGATGTGTAGACAGCTGGCACACTAGTTATTTCTGCTAGTTAAGTCAACTGGCTAGCTAGGTAGCTATCTATTTAATTCAGCTAGATATTTCAGCTAGCTAGGTAGTTAAGTCAGCTAATTAAGTCAGCTAGCTATATGATAGCTAGCGAGGGAGCTAGCTAGTTAAAACAGCTAG
>NW_006970818.1:0-834 GCF_000164805.1 Carlito syrichta | reverse complement strand
TAAGGCAAGTAGGATCAGATGGCATTAATAATGCAAAGTAGGATCAGTCGGCACTAATAACCAAGTAGGATCAGACGGCACTAAAACGCAAGTAGTATCAGATGGCACTAATAAAGCAAGTAGCATCAGACGGCACGAATAAGGCAAGTAGTATCAGTCGGCACTAATATGTCAAGTAGTATCACACGACACTAATAAGGCAAGTAGTTTTAGATGGCAATAATTAGGCAAGGAGGATTAGATGGCAGTTATAAGGCAAGGAATAGCAGATGGCACTAATAAGGCAAGGAGTATCAGATGGCACTAATAAGGCAAGTAAGAACACACGGCACTAATAAGGCAAGTAGGATCAGACGGAACTAATAAGACAAGGACTATCAGACGGCAGTAATAAGCCCAGGAGTATCTGAATGCATTAATAAGGCAAGTAGGAGAAGACGGCACTAATAAGGCAAGAGGGATCAGACGGCACAAATAAGGCAAGTAGTATCAGACGGCACTAATAAAGCAAGTAGTATCAGACGGTACTCATAAGGCAAGAAGAACCAGACGGCACTAATGAGGCAAGTAGTATCAGACGTCACAAATAAGGCAAGTAGGATCAGACGGTACTAATAAGGCAAGCAGGATCAGACGGCACTAAAAGGAAAGTAGTATCAGAAGGCACTAATAAGGCAAGTAGAATCAGACGGCACTACTAAGGCAAGTAGGATCAGATGGCATTAATAATGCAAGTAGGATCAGTCGGCACTAATAACCAAGTAGATCAGACGGCACTAAAACGCAAGTAGTATCAGATGGCACTAATAAAGCAAGTAGCATCAGACGGCACGA
>NW_006970817.1:0-847 GCF_000164805.1 Carlito syrichta | reverse complement strand
ATTTATATGTAGTATTAGAAAGGGGAGAAAGGAGATTGTGAAAGCCACAGTACCATTAGTCTGTGTTTTTCAATAGTTCCACCTTGCTGTTGTTTGCTGTCAATTTTCATCAGGGATGGAGTATATATTTCTGTTAGGAGAGCAAGCATCAGAATTTTTCAGGTGGGCAATGTTTTGAACTCTTGTATTGTCTATATCTGAGCACCAGGGGTCAGCTATCACAGCACATGAGAATTAGGGGAATTTTTTTCCTTTGTTCTCACATTAGAAAGGCAAATTATATTTATAAGACACATCTGAGAGGGAAGGACTGAGTCAGCGAATTGAAGATGGTAGAGAAGCAGTCAGAACAATGTAAGACATTTCCCTGGTTTTATAGTCTGTGAGCTCCTCTATGGAATGAACATGGTCATGAGGAAGGAACATATCTAAGGTCACACAGACTTGAGTTCGAGGCCCAGCCTCCTCAATTGCTGACCATGTGATGTTTAGGTAAACAATGTCTGCTCTGAGTAATTCTGCAGAGCTAGTAGAGGACACACTCTGAAAGGAACTGGCACCTGTGCTGGAAAGGGTGTGGCTTTTGTGAAACTTTATGAGCATAGGCATTAGATACCTTTTTTTTTTTTTGAGTTAGAGTCTCACTCTGTCACCCAGACTGGAATGCAGTAGCCGCTCCTGGACACTGCAGCCTTGACCTGCTGGGCTCCGGCGATCCTTCTGCCACAGCCTTCTGAGTAGCAGGAATTACAGGCATGTGCTACCATGCCCAGCTGATTTTTTTATTTATTGTAGAGATGAGGTCTTGCCAAGTTGCCCAGGTGGGACTCAAACCCACGGGCTCAGC
>NW_006970816.1:0-3896 GCF_000164805.1 Carlito syrichta | reverse complement strand
CGTTATTCACTGGTGAACCCATCACAGAAGAGGACTAGTCACTGAGTCACCCATCATATATAAAGTCCAGTCACTGATGCACCAATCAAAATGCATGCCCAGTCACTAGGGCACATATAATGGAGGAGACCCAGGCACTAGAACACTCACCTCAAAGGGGAACCAATCAATGAGGGACTCATAAAGGAGGAGGGCCAGTTATGGGCACAGCGATATGGAGGTGGCACAGTCATTGGGACACTGATTGCATAGGAAGGTTAGTCACTGGGACAGCCATAAGAGAGGAGAGCAAGTCACTGAGGTACCCATTTTGGAGGAGGTCCCATCACTGCCCACCCATCACACAAGTGGGCTTGGGCAGAAATTATGGAGGACGTCTAGTCACTTTGAACTCATCACAGTGAAGGGCCAGTCACCATGGCACCTATAACAGATGAAGGTGGGTAGCCACTGGCACACCAGTGTGGAGGAGGTCCAGACATGGGGCAATCAAGACAGAAGGTTACTCTCAGGGGCACACATCACAGAAGAGAGTCAGAACTGGGGCAACCATCACAAAGGAGAGGCAATCATTGAGAACACAAAACATAGATAAGTGCCAGACACTTGGGCACCCATTACAGAGGAAATCCAATCACTGGAGCACTCAATAGGAGAGGTTCAGTCACTGGGATTCTGATCACAAAGGAGGGCAAGTAACTGGGGGAGCCATAATACAGTAAAGAGAATCAGTGTGGTAACTATCACAGAAGAGTGTCAATCACTGGGGCATTTTTAAGAGAGGAGTTCCAGTTTCTGTGCCACACATTATGGAGGAGGCCCAATCACCAGGGCATCTATCACTTAGTAGAGCTAGTTACGGGGAAATCTATCACAGAGATAAACCAATCATTGGGGAATGGATTATAGAAGAGGACTAGTCATTGGGACACCTATTATGAAGGATGTCCTGTTACTGGAACAACTATCACAGAGAAAGGCCAGTCACTGGGGCACTCATGACACCTGTCAGATAGACACCAAAAACAATGAGACTCTGTCATTGGGGAACACATTAAGGAGGAGGCCCAGTAAACTAAACACCCATCACATAAGAGGACATGACACTGTGCCACCCATTATGGAGGAGGCCCAGTAAGTTAGACTCTCATCACATAGGATGGCTAGTCATTTAGGCTTCCATTTTTGAGGAAGGCAAGTCACTTGGCATCAATCAAAGAGGATGCACAGTCACTGTGGCACTTGTATTAGAGTAGTGCCCAACACTGAGGCACCAATATAGATCAGGCCCTGTCACTCGGGCACCAATCACATAACAGGACCTATCAAAGGGAGGAAACAATCAAAAGGAGGAACAATCACTGTGGCACCCATCACATAAAAGAACTAGTCACTGGGATAATAATTATGAAGGAGGACCAAGCACTGGACCACTTATCACAGAGGTGAGCTACTTAATGAGGTACTCATCACAGAGGAAGTCTAGTTACAGAGGTATCCATCACAGTGGAGGTCTAATCACTGGTGCACACATTTTGGAGGAGGGTCAGTTACTGGGACACCCATCACAGATGTGGGCTAGTTATGGAAGCAAACATTTTGGAGAAGCCATAGTCACTGGGACTTTTATCATAGAAGATCTATCACTGAGGCACCCATTATGGAGGAGGAACAGTCACTGGGGTACCCATCACAGAAGAAGGCTCATCACAGTAGCATCCAGCAATGGAAGAAAGCCAGTCACAGGGGCATTCATCCTAGAGAAGAGCCAGTCACTAGGACAACCATTAGGACATCCTAGGCCCAGTCACTGGGGGATCTATCACAGAGGAGAGTCAGTCACTGGGACAACCATCATAGAGATGAAAGAGTCACTGTGTCACTTTCACAGAAGAGTATTATTTATTGAGACAACAATGATGCAAAAGAATGCCCAGTTAATGGAACTGTCATCACAGGGAAAGACTAGTCATTGCGGCTCCCAATTTAGAGGAAGACCAGTCACTGAGGCACCAATCACAGAGGAGACCAACTCAATGCAACACCTATTATGGAAGAGACTTGTCTTGGGGGCACAAATCACACTAGAGTCCTAGTCACTGGTGAACCCATTTTGGAGGAAGAGCCAAAACTATGGTCTCTATCACAGAGGAGGGCTACTCACCTTGACACTCACTTTGGAGGATTCCCTGTTACTAGGACACCCATCAAAGAAGAAAGCTGATCACTGCAACAACCATTACAGTGAATGGCCAGTCACTTGGGCACCAATCACAGAGCGGCTGCAGTCCTAGGGCACTCCTTATGGAAAAGACCGTCACTGTGACAGCTATCACATTGGAAGGCTAGTAACAGAGTCATCCATCATATATCAAGATCAATCACTGATATAATTACAGAGGAGGACCAGACACTGGGGAATGCATTATGAGCAAGGTGCAGTCACTATTCCATCACAAAGGATGTCCTGCTACTGGGGAACCCATAATGGAGGAGACCCATCACAGAGGAGGGCTTATCATTGAGTCATCCATTATGGAGGATTTCCTTTCATTGTAGCTCCAATCAGAGAAGAGGACCAGTCTTGGGGGTACCCACAATAAACCAGTAACTGGGGAAAAATCACAGAGGTTCACAAAGCCAGTCACTAGAGCACCCATCACAGAGGAGGGAAAATAACTGGGGTACCCCTTTGGAATAGGACTAGTCACTGGGACAACCATCTCAGATGAGAGTCTGTCTCTCTGGCACACATCATGCAGTAGGGCCCTTCACTATGTCACTCACCACAATGGAGGGGTAGTTACTAGAGAACTCATCACAGATGAAGGTCAGTCACTGTGGTTCCCATTAAAGATGAGAGTCAGTCACAAAAGCATGAATCACAGAGGATGGTTAGTCACTGGGACAACCATCACAGTTGAGGGCTTGTCACTGTGTAACCCATCATAGAGGAAGGCCAGTAACTGGGGCACAATCATAAAGGATGGAAAGTCACAGAGGAATCCTTCTCAGGAAAGGGTCATTAACTGGGGCACACAACACAGGAGAGGTGTAGTCACTAATGTTCCCATTATAGATTAGAGCCATTCACTGGGAAAGCCATCACAAATGTGGGCCAGTCACTGAGACTCCCATCACAGAGGAGAACAATTTACTTGTTCGCCCAACACAGAGGAGGGGTAGTCACTGGGGTACCCATTACAAAGGAGTGTCAGTTACTGAGGTACACATCACAGTGGAAGGCTAGGTACTGGGGTACCCATCACAGAAAAAGGCCAGTAACTGGGGCACCTATTATGGGGGAGGCTCAGTCACTGGGGCAAACATCACAAAGGAGGTCCTATTAGTGGGACACTCATCAAAGAGGAGGACTTGTCACTGGTTCACTCATAAGATCAGAGAGCCAGTCTTTGGGGCACACATTATAGAGGAGGTTTAGTCACTGGAGCACCCATCACATAGGACAGTCAGTTGCAGAAGCCCACCTCAAAGAGGAGAGTCTTCCACTGAGGCACCCATCACAAAGGAGGACCAATCACAAGGGTACACATCAGGTAGTGGCCTAGTCCCAGGGACACTCATCAAAGAGGAGAGCTAGTCACTTGTGGACCCATTGCAGAGTAAACACAGTCAGTGAGGCAACTATCACTTAGGAAGGCCAGTCACTGAGGCACCCATCACAGAGGAGGCCTAGTCACTTGGGGACCCTTTAGAAAGAGGACCAATCACTGGATCATTGATCATAGAGGACGGCCAGTCATTGGGGCAACCATGTCAGATGAGGACCAGTCACTAGGGCACCCACCACAGGTGTAGTGGTCATAGAGACAGTCCAGTCATTGAGGCAAATATCATTGAGAATGGGTAGTCATTGGAGCACTCTTCACAAAAGA
>NW_006970815.1:0-494 GCF_000164805.1 Carlito syrichta | reverse complement strand
AAAGAACCCTATACCTGAGATACAGCCTTGCAACAGAAAAGAATTCAGAAGAGCCCCTGCACCTGAGGCAGACCCACACCTACTGAAGAAGTACCCCTGAATTTGAGAGCTCTGCACCTTGTGAAGAGTCCCTGCACCTGAGAGAGAACCCCAGTACCTGATGAAGAGACCCCACATCGAAGACAGAACCTTGTCCCTTAGGGAAAGTCCCCACACTTAAGACTGCCTGCACCAGAGAGAGAACTCCTGCAACTAAGGGAGAACCTCTGAACATAGAAGATGTCTTGCAACTGAAGGAGAGCCTCTACTCCTAAGGGATAGCTCCCACACTTGATGAAGAGCTCCTGCACCAAAGGAAGAGTCCTACACCTCAAGAAGAGCTTCTGATGCTGAGTGAGAGTCCAGTACTGGAGGAAGAGGCCCTGAACCTAAGAAAGAGCCCCTGCACCTGAAAAAGAATTCAGCACCTGAGGAAGAGCCCCTATACCTGATGG
>NW_006970814.1:0-911 GCF_000164805.1 Carlito syrichta | reverse complement strand
TCATAAGAGAGACTCTGATCTAAACGAAAAATGTCTGGATTTTGGATCTATAGTCCTAACTGAGCTATACCATGCCTTCTCATGGCCTTCATGTTTGCTGGTCCCTCTGCTTGGGATGAAGTGCTGCTTTTCTCTCTTACCCCGATTCTAAATTCACCTCAAGAGTTGCTTTCTTTACTCTCTCAAATCTGATTTTAATGTCCTTCTTTTGTGGTCCTAATAGTTACCAGCTGTATGATAATTACAGTTTTACTTGTTTTCATCCAGTAAATTATAAGCTCTAAAAGAATGGGACAGTGTTTGATTCAATTTTATATTCTCCAGGACTCAGCACAGGACCTTGTGCAGTCTAGATTTGTAGTAAATATTTATTGAAGAGCTGTATAAAAACAAAACAAAATAAACTTTGTCTAAATGTCTACATGTATGGAAATTTGAATAATCAGAAAAATTAATCGAGGTAATAGTCCCACTCTTCTAACTTTTCCAAAAAAGTATGTGTCAGGTGAAATGCTCCCATTCTAGTAGCCTTCTTTCCCAGGGGAAAACCTACCCTGGATGAAACTGTCTAAACTACTATGATGTAGAATAAGTTTTACTGAAAGGATTCAATGTGAGATAAGTTCAAGAACCTCTTGATCAAATCAACTTACATGAGAATATCAGAAATAGATGACTCTATTTATATAAAAATAGACATCCTGTTCTTTAATGCTCAAATGAGAATGATAATTCAAAGTTTAAAAAGAATCAACACTAAAATATTTGAGGCTTAAAAAAATATTTATTGAAGAAAGAAAGTAGCTGAACAATGTTAGAAACAATTATTTAAACTTTTTGACATGAATTTTCTTATTTTTATATTGAGGGTTTTTTACTTTCAATAAATACTTCGTGTGCCTGTAGTTCTG
>NW_006970813.1:0-723 GCF_000164805.1 Carlito syrichta | reverse complement strand
TAAGTAGCTACCTACATACATAGCCTGCTGGTTTGCCAGCTGAGGTAACTAATTAACTACCTAGCTAGCTTGCTGGCCGGCGAACTGACTTAACTAGGTGAGTTAACTAGCTAGCCAGTTGGCTAGCCATATGACTTAATTAGATAACTACCCTGATAGCCAACTGGCTAGCCAGATGTCTTAGCTAACTGACGTAACTAGCCAGCCAGCTGACTTAACTAGCTAGCTACCTATCTAGCCAGTTGTCTTATCTAGATGACTTAAGCTAGCTACCTAGCTCACCAGATGGCTGGCTAGCTGACTTAACTAGCTGACTTAAACAGCTAGACAGCTGGCTAGCCAACTACTTAATAGTTTATGTAACTAGCTGACTTAAGTATCTAGCTTCCTAGCTAGCCAGCTGGCTGGCCAGCTGACTTAACTAGCTGATTTAACCGGTTAGCCAGCTGACTTAACTAACTGCCTTAACTAGCTAGCCAGCTGTCTGGCCTGCTGAATTAACTAGCTGACTTAACCAGGTAACCAGCTGGCAAGCCATCTGACTAAACTAGCTAGCTACCTAGCTAGCCAGCTAGAAGCCAACTGAATAAATTACCTGACTTTACTAGCTAGCCAGCTGGCTAGCCAGCTGATTTAACAAGCTTGCTACCTAGCTATCCAGCAGGCTAACCAGCTGACTTAACTAGCTGACAACCAGCTAGCCTACTGGGTAGCCGGCTGACG
>NW_006970812.1:0-726 GCF_000164805.1 Carlito syrichta | reverse complement strand
CATTGTGTGGGGATATGGCTAGAAGGCACTGAGCTTGGGGGACCCTCACATGTTGGAGGGGTGGGGGAAACGACTGGGGCCAAAAGGATTGCAGAAAAATTCTTTCTTCTTTCTTTCTTTCTTTCTTTCTTTCTCTCTTTCTTTCTGTCTTTCTTTCTTTCTTTCTTTTTTCTTTCCTTTCCTTTCCTTTCCTCACTAGGTTGACCAGGCTGCTCTCAAACCACCAAACTCGGGCCATCCTCTTGGCCGGGGCCTCTTAAACTGCTGAGATCACAGGCTTTCCATTTGATTGATATCCTGGGCTTCCTGCCTGGTCTTGAACTCTATGCTGGAGGTGATCCTCCTGTCAAAACCTGCTCTCACCCAAAGTTTTCTGGGATTTGCTTGGTGTCAACGTGGGTGGTTGCTATGGTGCTCAGCCTGGACTCAATCTCTCAGGTTCCTGACATCTTCCCGTCTTGGCCTCTCTGAGAGCTGAGAAGGCAGGCGTGGGTCACCCAGCTTTTCCTGATCCCTCGAAGGTTTGAGACTAACACCACGCTCCCTTTCCCTGAGGTGGCTGCTGGAAAGAGTGTGGGTACCATCCTGGGGAATGAGACAGGTGGAGAGTTTGGCACCCTGCCAGAGACACGCCCCTACACTAGGGGCTCCCCCGGGGTCCTGGTCCATTGGAAGGGATTGGGTCTCATGGTGTGGCCCCAAGAAGGGTGTGGAGGCTAGGCGTGG
>NW_006970811.1:0-379 GCF_000164805.1 Carlito syrichta | reverse complement strand
GAGTCGCTAGTTATTTCAGCTATTTAAGTCCGCTAGCTAGCGAGGGAGTTAGCTAGTTAAGTCAGCTAGTTAACTCACCTAGCTACATGATAGCTAGCTGGGTAGCAAGTTAGTTAAATTAGCTACTTAAGTCAACTTGTTAACTATGTAGCTAGCTAGTTAAGTCAGCTTACTAGCTAGTTTAGTCAGCGAGTTTAGTCAGCTGGATGTCAGCTGCCTAGCAGGATAGCTAGCTAATTAAGTTAGCTGGCTAGCCAGCTAGTTAGCTTGTTAAGTCGCCTAGATAAGTCAGCTCGCTTGCCAGCATGTTAGCTAGGTACTTAGGTAGTTAAGTCAACTGACGAGCCAACAGTCTATGTAGGTACGTAGCTAGTTAAGT
>NW_006970810.1:0-944 GCF_000164805.1 Carlito syrichta | reverse complement strand
CTACACCTCCAGCAAGTAATTATCACACTACAGGAAGGTATAGAAAATAGTATATAAGTTGGAAGGAGCCTGAATAAAATTTGGACTCAGTCCTGATCAGACTGATCCTAGAAGAACTGCCTCCGATTGGTCTCTTCTCTCCGTCTTGACTCTCTGGTGCGGTTCCTAACCCTCCCTCCTAGGTTGGAGCCGGTACTCCGACAGCTTCGGCGCCCAAACCCAGGGACCTGACTCCGGTAATTGTATATATATGTTCCCCGATTGTTCATTCATCTCGTTTCAGGACGGACCTTGCCTTAGGGACCTGCAGCCCCCCCAGAATGCGCAGGTTGATATGCAAGCAGATTGGTTGTATAGTGTCGCCAACGGACTGCGTGACTCGTTATCACCATAAAGAGCAATTCAGTTTTGTAGAGATATTACTATATATTGGTGTTTTTACAGCTATGGGGAACTGCGGCTCCAAAGAAAGGCAAGACTATATTTGAATCATGTCTAAAGCGTTAAAACATAAAGGTGTTAATGTAAGCAAAGATAAAGTAAACTATTTTCTAGATTTTGTACAGAAAGTTGCCTGCTAATTCCACTTAAACTCTTTCTTTGTCTAAGATAAAGCAAAAGGCAGATAAAAATTACGAGGATTTCATTTCTAAAATAACCACCACCATCAAATGAGTAATTACTAGCAAAGAGGCAGCCAAAATTTTAGTAAAACAATTGACTGTTAAAAATGCTAATAACACTTGTTAGGCTTTAATAAGACTGATAAAAAGACCGGCAATATAATTGATTATATCAGACAATGCTAATGATAATTATGATGATTAAAAACCCTTCCTTCTTGACACCCTTGCTGCACCTCTCTCTGAGTTTTCCTTAAAGTTAAGAATACTGAAATAAAGCCTGACATAGTCACACTATTCTTTTCCTTATAGAATGTAGAA
>NW_006970809.1:0-739 GCF_000164805.1 Carlito syrichta | reverse complement strand
ACCCAAAGCTATAGAAAACAGGTCCCCCTGAAATCATTGCTGAATACTGACCTTCAGATTCCCGTATTAGTGAATCTTGGAGTAGACACTGAGATCTTATGAAAAGGTGGTGGTGGAGAGCAGAACACAGCACCATCCCTCCTCATTTGTGACCTAGGAGGTGACCACATACCTGCTGGCTTCATTATAATATGGTGGTAATTTAACTTGTCTGGAGTAATTTTACTTGTAATTGTAGAATGTGGTGCCAGCGTTGTTCACATTTGTTAGTTACCACCCTCCTGTGTTAATAAAAGTAGTGTGTGGCCTATCATCTCAGAAAACCACTAGGAATACTACTCTTTGCCCTGCCTCTAATGTGTAATTAGAACCTGAGTTGTATACATTTTCCTTTATAAAATCACTGAGGGCAGTTCTGTATTGTATTACATTGAATAAAATTTAGTATTTGAAATTGACACACTTGAATATTAATCTGATGTTATTTCTATGCAAAGTGTTGATTATGTGGACTAGTTTCCCCTTGGTGATATCAGAACAATGTAAGGGAAGTAAGATAAATTACAGAATAAAATGTTTAACAAAGTAGAATAAGATGCTTTTGAAATAAATGAGGTTCCAACATAATCTGGAAACCCATCAGACTGAACCAGATTTGGAACTTTAAATGCACTTTTGCATACCAATGACTAGGTTAATATAATGGTAAATATGATTTTTAAAAACGTTGGGAAATAAT
>NW_006970808.1:0-9388 GCF_000164805.1 Carlito syrichta | reverse complement strand
TAGACAGAGTGATAGCCAGCTGACTTAACTAGCTGACATATGTAGATAGCCTGGTGGCTAGCCAGCACACTTAACTAGCTACCTACCTACATAGCCCTCTGGCTTGTCAACTGTTTTAACTACCTAACAACCTAGCTAACATGCTGGCAAGCGAGTTGACTTAACTATGTGATTTAACAAGCTAGCCAACTGGCTAGTCAGCTGATTTAACTAGGTATGTACCCTGCTAGGTAGCTGGCTAGCCATCTGACTTATCTAGTTGACTTAATCAGGTATCCAGCTGTCTAACAGGCTGATTTAACTGCCTAGCTACCTAGCTTGTCAGCTGGATATCCAGCTGACTTAACTACCTAGCTACCTACATAGCCTGCTGTCTTGCCAGCTGACTTAACTACCTAGCTACCTAGCTATCAAGCTTGTTAGTGAGCTGACGTAACAAGGTTACTCAACTAACTAGTTAACTGGCTAGCCAGTTCACTTAATTAGCTAGCTACACAGCTAGGGAGCTGGCTAACCAGCTGAGGTAACTCGCTGACTTTACTAGCAAACAAGTTTACTTAGCGAGCTGAGTTAACCAGCTAGCTACCTAGCTATCTAGCTTGCCAGCTGACTTAACTAGCTGACTTACCTAGCCAGCTTAACTAGCTGGCTTAATTAGCTAGCTATCTAGCTATCTAACTTGCCAGCTAACTTAACTGGCTGAATAAACTAGCTAGCTAGCTAACATAACTAGCTGACATATAGCTAGCTTCCTACCAGTTAATTAACTAGCTAGCCACCTACCTAGCCAGAAGGCTAACCAGCTGACTTAACTAGCTGACTTGAACTGCTAGCCTGCTGGATAAAAAGCTGACGTATCTAGCTAACTGCCTACCTAAACAACTGGCTAGACAGCTGACTAAACTAGCTGACTTAACCAGCTAGACAGTTGGCTAGCCACTGACATCATTAGCTAGCCAGGTCGCTATCTAGTTGACTTAACTAGCTAGCTATCTACAATGTAAGTTAGCATGCCAGCTCTCTTAACTAGATGAACTAACCAGCTAGCCAGCTGGTTAGCCAACTGACTTAACTAGCTCGCTGCCTAGCTAGCCAGTTGGTTAGCCAGCTGACTTAACTAGCTGACTTAAAAAGCTAGCTACCTAGCTATCCAGTTGACTTAAATAGTAAGTTAACTAGCTAACTGTGTATCTAGCCAGCTGACTTAAATTTTTAGCTGCCAACTGGCTACTTGACTTAACCAGCTAGCTGACTAGTTAGCTTACTCATTATCTAAAGTGCTAGTCAGGTGACTTAATTATCTTACTTAACTCGTTAGCTAATGAGCTAGATAGCTGACACAACCAGCTGACTTAAATCATTAGCTAGCTAGGTAGCTAACTGACTCATCCAGCTGACTTAATTCATTAGCTACCTAGTCTACTCAACCAGCTGAATCAACCTGTTTCCTAACTTGCTAGCTAGCTGACTCAACCATCTTACTTAATACGTTAGTTAACTAGCTATCTGACTCAACCTGCTAACTTAACCATTAGTTAACAATCTAACTGGCTGTCTTAGCCAGCTGACAAAATTAGATAACTGACTTAACTGGCAGACTTAACTTAGTTAGCTAGATCACTAAACTAGTGAAATAAATAATTAGCTACCTACTTATTCAGCTGAATAACTAGCTGACTTAATTAATTAGCTAACTAGTCAGGAAACAGATTTAAGTAGCTGACTTAAGTAATTAGTTAACAAGTGAGCTAGCTGATTTACCTAGTTGACTTAGCTAGCTAGCTGGTTAGCTAGCAGACTTAGCCAACTGACTTACCTAGCTGACTGACAAGATAGCTAGCTGACTTAACAAGTTGGTTAATGAGTTAGCTAACTGTTTTAACTAGTTGGAAAATGAGATAAATTGCTGACTTAACTAATTGGTTAATGAGTTAGCTAGGTGACTTACCTTGTTGGTTGATGAGTCAGCCGACTAGTTAGCTGGATTAATACATTGGTTGACCACTCGGCCGACTTGTTTGCTGGCATAAATAGTTTGACCGAATAGCTGGCCAATTATTTAGCTGGGTTAACTAGTTGACTGACAAGTTGGTCCACTAGTTAGCTCTGTTAGCAAGTTGCCTGATTAATTTGCTGACCTAACTAGTAGTCCGGTTAGTTGGCAGAGTAGTTATCTGACCTAACTAGTCGGCCGACTAGTTAGCTGACCTTAATTTTCAACTGACAAGTTGGCACACACAAGTTGACCTTAATTTTCAACTTACAAGTTGGTCAATTGCTTAGCTAACTTAACTAGTTGGATGATTAGTAGTCTGACTGGTTATCTAAATTAACTAGTCAGCCGGTGAGTGAGCTGACAGGTTAGCTGACTTAACTAGTCGACCTGCGAGTGAGCCGACTGGTCAGCTGAATTAACTAGTTCATTGGTGAGTGAGCCAGTTGGTCAACTGACTTAACTAGTAGGCCAATAGGTGGGTCGACTGGTCAGCCAATTTAACTAGTTGGCCAGCATGTGAGATTTCTGTTCAGCTGAATTTAATCGGCTTGTGAGTTAGCCAACTAGTCAGACTTAACTAGTCAGTTGGAGAGTGAGTGACCAGATTTAACTAGTCGACCAGCGAGTGAACCGATGCATGTACTGCCTTAACTATTCGGCCTGTGAGTGAGCTGACCTGTGAGCTGACCTACGAGCTGACTTAACTAGTTGACTGGCAAGCAAGCTGACTAGTTCGTTGACTTGTTGGCCTGTGAGCGAGTTGACAAATTATTTGACCTGTTGACTGGTGAGCGAGCCGACTAGTTTGCTGACTGGTTGGCAGACGAACAAGCCGAATATTTAGCTGACCTGATGGAAAGCGAGTTTGCCCACTAGTTAGCTGACCAGCTAACTGAGTTGTTAGCCGACTAGTTAGCTATGTAACTAGCTGGTATGCTAGCTGACTTATCTAGCTAGCTGACTAGTTAGCTGGCTATCTAGCTGACATAACTAGCTAGCAAACAAACTCTCTAGGTGACTAGCAGGGTGATTTAACTAGCTATCTAACTGGCTATTTAGCTGGCTAGCTGACATAATTATCTAGCTGACTAGCTAGCTGACTTAACTAGCTCTTTGACAAGCAACCTGACTAGCTAGCTGACTTAACTAGCTAGCTGAATTGTTAGCTGACTTGCTAGCTGACAACTAGCTAGCTGGCTAGCTAGATGACTTAACTATCTGACTAGCTAGTTGGCTGGGTAGCTGGCTAGCCACCTGACTTAACTAACTAGCTATCTTGTTGGCTAGACACCTGACTTAACTAGCTAGCTACCTTGTTGGCTAGACGTCTATCCAGCTGGATTAACTAGCTAGCCTCCTGGCTGGCTAACTGGCTAGGTAGTCCGGCTAGCTAGCTAGCAGACTGGCCACCTGGCTAGCCAGCTGGCTTAAATAGCCAGCCATCTGACTGGACAGTGGGATAGAAAGCTGGCTTAACTAACCAGCCACCATGGTGTTCGGCTGCCTAACTTGCCGGCTTAATTATCTGGCCACCTACCTGACCAGCCTGCTAACCAGCCATCTTAACATGACAGCCACCAGTTAGTCAGAAGACTAACCAGGTGATTTAACTAGCTGACTTAATTAGATAGCCATCCAGCTAGCCAGCTTGCTTTACTAGTTAGGCAGCTAGCTAGCCAGTCCACTATCCAGCTCACTTAACTCGCTCACTTAACTAGCTAGCCAGCAGGCTAGCCAGCTGACTTAATTAGCTAGCTACCTACCTAGACACGTGGCTAGCCAACTGACATAACTAGCTGACTTAACCATCTACACAGCTTGATAGACAGGTGAATTAACTATGTAGCTATCTAGTTACCCAGTTGGATAGCCAGCTGACTTAACTAGTTGATATCTGTAACTAGCAAGGTGGCTAGTCAGCTGAATTAACTAGGTAGCTACTGACGTATACCACTAGCTTGCAGGCTGAATTAACTATCTACCTAGCTCACCAGCTGGCTAGCAAGCTGACTTAACTAGGTGACTTAACTATGTATCCAGCTGACTAGTCAGCTGACCTAACTAGTTAGTTACCAAGATAGGCTGCTGGCTAGCCAGCTGACTTAACTAACTGACTCAAATAGCTAGCCACCTGACTTATCTACCTGATTTAACTAGCTAGTCAGCTGGCTGGCCAAGAAAGGCAGCTGCCTAGGCTGCTGACTTAGCTCGCTGACTTAACTAATGAGAAAGCTGATTTTACTGGCTGACTTAATCAGCTAGCTACCTAGCTTGCCAGCTGTCTTAACTAGCTGGCTTACCTAGCTATTTACCTAGCTAGCTATCTAGCTAGCCAGCTGACTTAACTAGCTGACTTAGCTAACTAGCTGACATAACTAGCTGACTTATATAGCCAGGTTTCTAGCTAGCCAACTGACTTAACTAGTTGATATAACTAGCTAACCTGATGGATGGCCACCTGACATAACTAGCTTTTTAACTAACCAGTTGGATAGCCAACTGATTTAATGAGCTGACATAAATAGCTAGTCAGTTGGTTTCCTGATGACTTAAATAGCTGACTTAACCAACTAGTCAGCTGACTTAACTAGCTGGCTGCCTATCTAGCAAGCTGACTGGCCAACTGACTTACCTAGCTGACTTAAGCTAGCAAGCTGACTAGCCAGCTCATTAAACTAGCTAGCTACCTACCAAGCCAGCAGGCTAGCCAGCTGACTTAACTAGCTGACTTGAACAGCTACACAGCTGGCTAGCAATCTTGTTTTTCCAGCTAGCTACATACCTAGCCAGCTGGCTAGACATCTGACTAAACTAGCTGACATAAGCAGCTAACCAGTTGGCTATCCAGCTTACTTAACTCAAAGACATCACTATCTAGCCAGGTAGCTCTCTATCTGACTTAACTAGCTAACTACCTATCTTGCCATCTCTCTTATCTAGCTGAATTAACCAGCTAGCCAGGTGGCTAGCCAACTGACTTAACTATCTCGATACATAGCTAGCCATCTCTCTTATCTAGCTGAATTAACCAGCTAGCCAGGTGGCTAGCCAACTGACTCAACTATCTCGATACCTAGCTAGCCAGTTGGACAGCCAGCTAATTTAATTAGCTGAATTAACTAGCTAGCTACCTAGGAATACAGCTGACTTAAATATTTGACTAACTAGCTAGCTACCTAGCTACCAGCTGATTTAAACAGTTAGCTAACTAGCTAGTTACCTAGCTAACAAGCTTACTTAAATAGCTTGCTGTGTAGCTATCTAGCTGACTTAACTAGCTAGCTACATAGTTATCTTACCCGTTATCCAGTGTGCTAGCTAGCTGACTTAATCATCTGACTTAACTCCTTAGCTAACGAGCTTCCTAGGTGGCTCAAGCAGCTGACATAAACCGTTAGCTAACTAGCTAACTAGCTGACTCATGAAGCTGACTTAACTCGTTAACTAATTAGCTAGCTAGCCTACACAACCATCTGACCCAACCCGTTTGCTAGCTAGCTAGCTACATGACTCAATCAGCTGACTTAAACCTGTTCGTTAACTAGCTAACTACCTGATTCAACCTGCTTTCTTAAACTGTTAGCTAACTTGCTAGCTAACTGACTTAACCAGCTGACTTAATTAGAAAGCTGACTTAACTAGCGAATTAAGTAGTGACTTTACTTAGGTAGCTGTCTTAATTGGCCGACTTAACTCATTAGCTAGTTGACTTAAATACCTGAATTAAATAGTTGACTAACTATTTAACTAGCTGAATAACTAGCTGACTTAACTAATTAGCTAACTAGTTAGGTAGCAGACTTAAGTAGCTGACTTAAATATTTAGCTAACTAGTGAGCTATCTGACTTAGGAAGCTGATGTAGTTAGCTAGTTGGTTAGCTAGCTGACTTAGCTAGCTGACTTAACTAGTCAGCTAACGAGATAGCTAACTGACTTAACGAGTTGGTTAATTAGTTAGCTACCTGCCTTAACTGGTTTGGAAACTAGTTAACTAGCTGACCTAACTAGTTGTTTAAAGGTTGACTAGATGATTTAACTTGTTGGTTGATGAGTCGGTAGTATAGTTAGCTGTTTTATCACATTGGCTGTCTACACGACCGACTTGTTAGCTAGCTTAACAAGTTGGCCAACAGTCAGCAAACTAGTTAGCTGGGTTAGGTACTTGGCTGATTAGTTGGCCCACTAGTCAGCTCTTTTAACTAGTTTGATGGCTGGTGTGCTGATCTAACTAGTCAGCAAATTTGTAGGCCGATTTGTTAGATGGCCTAACTTGTCGGCGACAAGTTAGCTGGGCTAATTGTTGGCTGACAAGTTGGCGTACTATTCGGCAGATTGGTTAGCTGACTTAATTAGTTGGCCGGTTAGGTAGCTGACCGGTGAGCTGACTTAACTAGTCGGCCAGCACGTGAGCCGAGAGGTGAGCTGATTTAACTCATTGTCCGGTGAGTAGACTGACAGGTCAACTGACATAACTAGTCAGCCAGTGAGTTAGCCAACTCCTCAGCTGACTTAACTATCCGACTGGCGAGTGAACTAACTACTCAGCTGACTTTAGTTGACTGGCGAGTGAGCCGACTGGTCAGAGGACTTAGTCAGCTGGCCAGTGAGCCAAATGGTGAGACGACTTAACTAGTCAACCAATGAGTGAGGTGACCGGCGAGCTGCCTTAACTATTCAGCTGGCGTGCAAGCATATTAGTGAGATGAGTTATCTAGTCAGCTTGAGAGCAAGCTGACTACCTAGCTAACCTGTTGGCCTGTGAGAGAGCCGACAAGTTAGTTGACTTGTTGACTGGTGAGCGAGTCGATTATTTGCAGCCCGGTTGGCAGGCAAAGGAGCTGACCAGTTAGCTGACCTGATGGAAAGAGAGTGATCCCACTAGTGATCAGATAGCTGAGTTTCTAGCTGACTAGTTCGCTAAGTAGCTAGCTGTGTTGCTAGCTGACTTAACTAGTTAGCTGTCTAGCTAGCTGGCTATCTAGGTGACATAACTGGATACCAAACAAGCTATCTAGCTGTCTAGCAAGCTGACTTAACTAGCTAGCTAACTGGCTAGTTAACTGGATAACTGCCTAAACTAACCAGTTGACTAGCTAGCAAGCTGACTAGCAAGTTGAATAGCTAGATGACTTAACTAGCTAGCTGAATAATTAGCTGACTTGCTAGCTGTCATAACTAGCTAGCTGGATTGCTAGCTGACTTAAGTAGCTGACTAGCAAGTTGGCTGGATAGCTGGCTAGCCAGATGACAACTAGCTAGCCAAATTTTGTCTACACTGCTAGCCATCTGGCTTAACTAGCTAGGTACCTGACTGGCTAGCTAGCTAGGGAGCCAGCTAGCCAGCTAACGGGCTGGCCAGCTGCCTAGCCAACCAGCTTAATTAGGCAGCCTGCTGACTGGAAAGTCAGATAGACAGCCAGCTTACCTAGCCAGCCACTCTGCTGGTCAGCCAGATAGCCAGTAGGCTTAACTAGCTGGTCACCTATGTAGCAAGCCTGCTAACCAGCTGACCTAACTTGCCAACCATCTAACTAACCAGCTGGCTAACTAACTTACTTAACAAGCAGACTTAACAAGATAGCCATCTGGCTAGCCAGCTGGCTTTACTAGCTAGTCACCTAGCTAGCCAGGTGTCAAACCTGCTCACTTAACTCGCTGATTTAACTAGGTAGACACCCGGTTAGCCAGCTGACTTAATTAGCTGCTACCTAACGAGCCAGGTGTCTAGCCAGTTGATTTAACTAGCTGATTTAACCAGGTAGCCAGTTGCCTTTTCAGCTGACTAAAGTAGCGAGCTACCTAGCTACCCAGTTAGCTAGCCAATTGAATTAATTAGCTGATTTAACCACCTAGGCAGCTGGTTAGCCAGCTGACTCAGCTAGTTGACGTAACAATTTAGCTAGCTGGCTAGCGAGCTGATATAAATAGCTGAAAACACTAGCTAGACTGATGGCTAGCCAGCTGACATAACAAGCTAGCTACCTAGCTAGCCAGCTGGGTAGCCAGATGAATTGACTAGCTGACTTAAATGGGTAGCAACCTGGCTTTCCAACTGACTTAACTAGTTTGCTACTTAGCTAGCCATCTGGCAAGCCAGCTGACTTAACTATCTGACTTAAATAGCTGGTCTTCTTGCTAGTCAGCTGAATTAATTAGCTTGCTATATAGCTAGCCAGGTGGCTAGACAGCTGAATTAACTAGGTGACTTATCTTGATAGCCAACTGTTTAGCCAGCTGACTTAATTAGCAAGCAACCTAGCTAGCCAGCTGCCTAGATGGCTGACTTAACTATGTGACATAACTAGCTAGCCAGCTTGCTGGACAGCTGACATTGCTAGCAAGCTAACTAGTTAGCCAGTTTTATAGCCAGCTAACGTAACTAGGATACTTTACTAGCCAGTCAGCTATCTAGCCAGCTTACTTATCTAGGTTACTTTACTAACTAGCCATCTTGCAAGCAGGCTTACATAACTGCATAGCTACCTAGTTTGCCAGGTGGAGAGCCAGCTGACTTAACTACTTAGCTACCTAAATATCCCACTGGCTTGCCAGCTGACTTAACTACCTAGCTTTCTAGCTAAGCAGTTGACTGGCGACCTGACTTAACTAGTTGACTTAACTAGCAAGTCAGCTAGGTAGCCAGCTGATTTAACTATCTAGCTACCCAGCTAGGCAAGTGGATAACCAACTGACTTAACTAGTTAATTTAACCAGCTAGCCAGCTGATGTAACTAGCAGACAACTATCTGGCTACCTAGTAAACCAGCTGACTTTACTAGCTGAAATAACTATCTAGCATCCTAGCTAGCTATCTAGCTACATAGCTGACTTAACTAGCTGACTTAAGTAGCTAGCTAGATGACATAACTAGCTGAGTTAACTAGCTGGCTACCTAGCCAGTTGACCTTACTAGCTGAAATAACTAACCAGACAGCTCTCTAGCCATCTGAATAACTAGCTTTTTAACTAGCTAGCGAACTGCCTAGCCAACTGACTTAACGAAGTAGCTTAATTAGCTAGCCAGCTGGTTAACCAACTGATTAATCAACTAGTTGATTAACGTGCTAGGCAGCTGGCCTGCCAGGTGACTAAACTAGCTGGCTTAACTGGTTATCCAGCTGGCTAGCCAGCTGCCTTAACTAGCTCTCTAGCCATCTGCATACTCAGCTTTCTTAACTAGCTGACTTATTTAGCTAGCCCTCTGGACAGCCAACTGACTTAACTAGGTCACTACCTAGCTAATCTGCTAGCCAGCTGAGTTAATTAGCACTCTTAACTAGCTGGACTGTTTTCTAGCAAGTTGAATTAAGTAGCTTAGTACATAACTAGCTAGCTGGCTATCCAGCTGAATTAACTAGGTGACTTATCTAGCTAACCAGTTGTCTAGCCAG
>NW_006970807.1:0-489 GCF_000164805.1 Carlito syrichta | reverse complement strand
GGAAAAATCAGACCATCTTGCTGAGATTTAAAAGGAAATCCGGTTCTAGGATTTCTCATTTTCCAGAATCTACAGGGCCTCTTGATAAGGTTTAATCAGCAATCTGGGCTTCTGGGTTTTCAGAGCTACTTGCTCCGTGGATATGCTAAATCTGTCATTACAGATCCTCAGGATCTTTCTGGTCCTCTTGTTAGTTGTAATCAAAGACTTGGCATTGGAAATCCTTGTGTTTCATGGGACCATAAACGACCATAATCATAATCCCCAGAATCAAAAGGTATATTTGTACAAAATTCGTTGATTCAGGTGACCTCAAAGTACAGAAAATTCTTGTGGGTGGGCAGGTAGGAATTGGGGTTTTGGGTTTGGAATATTTCACATTTTGGGGAGGTCTTGTGAAGGGGAACCAGGAATCTTGGATTCCAGTTCCCAAAGAACATTATGGATGTCTTTCTATTGATATTCAAAAAACTGGAATTCTCGGTCACC
>NW_006970806.1:0-725 GCF_000164805.1 Carlito syrichta | reverse complement strand
TTTTTTTTTTTTTTAGAGGTGGAGTCTCACTCTGTCACCCAGACTGGAGTGCAGTGGCCACTCCCGGCCACCGCAGCCTCGACTTGCTGGGCTCCGGCGATCCTTCCCCCTCAGCCTTCCAAGTAGCCGGAGTTACAGGCATGTGCTACCATGCCCGGCTGATTTTTTGATATTGTAGAGATGAGGCCTCGCCTGCCCAGGCGGGTCTCGAACCTGCGAATCTCTTAATAGTGTCTTACACATGGTAGGTACTCAACAAATGTTAGCCATTACTGTTGTTACTACCATTATAACTCGTATGCTACCTACCTGTTTCCCTAAAGTAATCCTTACATTAATCAGAATGCATTGAGGACCTGTTGTGATGAATTCAAACACCAAGGCATTATATGGGGCAATATTTTTCAAACTGCAGATTGAAACCCATTAGTATTTCATAAAAGCAATTTAGTGGCATATAAGCAGTGTTATGCTAATTCTATTTTTGTCATTAACACTTATCATTAAAATCTGTTTTACCTAATTTTGCTAAAGGAATATACAGTAGGTCCTAGGAGTATACATTGTTTTTAATATAGTTGGGCAAGTCTTTGGGTCCAGGTATATTTATTTATTAAATGAGGAATGGGCTAGACCAAATATCACAGATAAAATGCCTACAGGATCCTGATGGTCACACAACAGGTTAGGTACAAGACCATAGGTATTAGTATAGTTTGAATACA
>NW_006970805.1:0-816 GCF_000164805.1 Carlito syrichta | reverse complement strand
TCCCCACCTGGGGACATTTCTTTCCCCCAATCCCATTTTTCCTGGTTCTAAAGTCAGTCGCCCAATGAACATACCATGCGCAGTTGAGAATCTGTGTATGGTTCTGATGTTTTGGAGAGAGGGTCGGGCTCTGTGGCCCAGGCTGGGGCTTTGGGACACGACCGTCATTCACCGCCAGCCTTGACATCATGAGCTCCAGTGATCCTCCCCCTTCGGCCTCTGGAGTGGCCGGGAAGACAGGCACATCTCCCCAAACCCCCCTGTTTGGATGGGTGCTTACACGGGGTCTTCTTGCATGGCCCGGGCTGGCCATGAGCTCCTGGGCTCCTGCCAACTTTCTGCCTTGGTCTCCCAGAGCACAGGAATGCCAGGCATGGGCCACCATGCCAGGCCTTCTGGTTTGTTTTTGATGAAGGATTGAGATCGGCTTGGGGGCTCAGCCTAATGCTTCCAACGCTTTGGGAGGCCGACTCTAGCTGCTGGCCTGAGCCTGCAGGCTGAGACCTGACCAGGCACCTGGGCGAGACCTCGTCTCTACTCTCCATCCCTAATGAGCCATGGGTGGTGGCATGTGCCTGGCGTCTGAGTCCTTGGAAGGCTGGGGAAAGGCTTGCCGGAGCCCAATGGGCTGAGGCTGTGGTGGCCAGGAGCAAGCCACTGCCCTCCAGCCTGGGAGATAGAGTAAGACTATGACTCAAAGAACAAAAGGTAAAAGAAGAAAAACATCCATTTGTGTATGGTGCTTGGATCATCGTGAACAGACAGAGATCACAAACAATGGAATCATGGGCAGTTGCGACCACAGTCCCAGGTACT
>NW_006970804.1:0-699 GCF_000164805.1 Carlito syrichta | reverse complement strand
CCAGCTGTCTAGCTAGGTAGCAGCTAGTTAAGTCAGCTGCTTATCCAACTGGTTAGCCAGTTAAGTCAGCTACTTAATTCAGCTTGCTTCACATCTGGCAAGCTAAGCAGCTAGCTAGTTAATTCAGCTGGCTACCCTGCTAGCTAGCTGGTTAAGTCAGCTAATTATTCCTCTGTCCAGCCAGCTGGCTATCTAGTTGAGTCAACTAGTTAAGTCAGCTGGCTAGCCATCTGGCTAGCTGGATAAGTCTGCTGGCCAGCCAGGGGGCTAGTTAGGTAGCTAGCTAATTAAGTCAGCTAGTTAAATCAGCTGGCTAGCTAGGTAGCTAGTAAGTTTAGTCAGCCAGTTAAGTCAGCTAACTAGCTAGTTAATTCAGTTAGTTAAGTCAGCATGCTAGCTAGCTGGCTAGCTAGTTAAGTCAACTAGTTAAATCAGCTGGCTGGCATGCAGGTTAGCTACGTAGTTAGGTAGTTTAGTCAGCTGGCAAGCCGACAGGCTATGTAGGATGGTGGCTAGATAAGTCAGCTGGCTAGCCATCCGTCGTGTAGTTATGGCAGGTAGTTTAGTCAGCTGGCTATCCAGGTATCTAACTAGGTAACTAGCTAGTTATGTGTGCGGGCTATCAAATTGGATACTTCATTAAGTCACTTAGATAAGTCAGCTGGTTAACCTGTTGACTAGCAAGTAGCTAGGAAATTA
>NW_006970803.1:0-3522 GCF_000164805.1 Carlito syrichta | reverse complement strand
TTTTCATATTGATCAAAGACATGTTATTTATAAAACATGTTCCAAAGTACTTTTTTCACCCTTGGAGATTTTCCTAGTATTTATATTTCTATGTTTATCCTTCTATAAAAATTGCCTTACAAATGTTTCATTGTTGTTTGCATGAAAATTGTGTTTAGACAAATAAATGGTAAAATGGAGGACCATTAGCCTGAACAGAGTCATAAAAAATTAGGATCCCAGGCTACTTTTAAGAGCATTGTTATGTATTTTTGATAGTCTGACTGACAGAGTAGGGAAACTTAATTTGGGAATTTGAAGACTTTACAATAGAAAAAAACATTTCAGTAAAATAACTTGTTCAGAAAACCTATACCCAATGAATTTAAAAATGAAGAACTTGAAAATATGAGGCAAAAGTTTCAAACTATTTTATAGTACATGCAGTCATTTCAAAAAGATTTTTTTAAACAAAATAGTGATGAATTTCTTTGGACTGATATAGGAATATGAATGTATGTAGATGAATTTAATCAATAAGGGCATATTACATATATATGTGTGTATGTTTGTGTGTGTTTGTATAAAATAAATCAAGTAAATGATTGTAAATCAAGTACATGGTTGTAAGTAAATGAAGTATATGGTTACTTTTTTATATTCTTTATAACAGTTGTTCTTACTTTTCAGAGTATATTACGGAACCTCAAGGGATCAACCCCATTTTTAGGACAGAGCTGCTCTCATCTCATTGGAAGTAACCTGCCCAGTGACCCTCATCTTCAGATTTCTCATTTTGCCAACAGACCAGCATTGCTCTCTTGTTAGTGATATAGTATCCTAGGGATGAAATGCTGTTCTCTAGTACCATTCACCTAAAAATCCCTGTTCATTTTTTCCAGTCAGCTCAAATTCAGGACTGTTAGATAACTTAAAATGCATCTTCACAGATTTATTGTTTAAAGATTTGCATGAAAGCCATCAATTAGTTCAAATCTTAGCTGCTCATTTTTTTTGCTTGGCACCATGCAATAAATGTCCTTTTCTCCTTCTACAATCTCAGTGTCAGTGTCTGATTTTACCTGCACCAGGTGAGCAAGCGGATCCCAGTTCAGTTCGGTAATACCATCATCTCTGATACTCCCTTTCTCTGTACTGTGTGCCATCATTTTAGAAAATCTACTGACTTGCTCATGATATCTCACAGTTATTCTGATTTGTGTTCTTTGGTTTCTAGTAAATTCCCTTTCAAGAGTAAAAACATCCCCACTTATGGCCAACTAATTGTGGCAGTGTTGTCTTTTAAAAGAAGCAAAATCAAAAATGCTCTACAAAGAAGTTAGGAGATAGTAGTAACTTTTCTTTCTCCTTTCTTTTTCTAAGGTCAGTATCATCTTTTCTGTGATAACAAATTTGCCCAAGCACAGCTGTAATCAAAGTCTGAGGTTGTGTAGAGGGAGAATGTTTGGGAGGTAGTCACAAAGATGAAGGCAAAATCATAGGATGTTGCAAAAATGCCCTTTCCCCCTACTAATTCAAAATTCAGTTTAGCTTCACCCAAGTCCTATTGGTACTATAGCAGGGGTTCCCAACCTATAGCAGGGGTTCGCAACCTCGAGTGCCAGTCTGGGGCCTGTTAAGAACGGGGCCACACAGCAGGAAGTGAACAGCAGGCAAGCAAGTGAAGCTTTATCTGTATTTACAACTGCTGTCCATCACTTGCATTTCTGCCTGAGGTCTATCCTCTGTCAGATCAGCAGTGGCATTAGATTCTCATAGTGGTGTGAACGCTATTGTGAATTGCACAAGCAAGGGATCTAGGTTGCATGCTTCTTATGAGAATCTAATGCCTAATGATCTGAGGTCAAGCTGAAGCAGTGATCCTAGTGCTGGGGAGCTGCTGCAAATACAGATTAACATTAGCAGTGAGGTTTGACTGCATCCCTCCAACCCCATCCATGGAAAAATTGTCTTCCACAAAACTGGTCCCTGATGCCAAAAAGGTTGGAGACTGCTGGACTAGAGGACATGTGGTTCTTTCCTTATTTGATTATTTCACTCACATCTGACAAGCAGTCTGCCTTCCTTTCTTCAGTTCCTTTATTCCATTGTTTAACAAAATTGTTCATTCTGAGCAGGAGAGCTCAGAATAAGGAGTTCCTGGATTGGACTCTTGGAGCAAGGACTTTAAATACATGCTTTCAGGGATTCTCACTGGTTAAGGAAAGGTCATATGTGGGGATTAATACTTTTCTCGAAAGGAAGCAGGAGAAACTTTTAAATGCCTTCGGGTATGTTCTCTGTTGCAAGCCATGCTCCTCTCTCCCTCCCCTCCTCCATTCCCTTTACACTTTCCTTTACTATCTGTGCCCTCATGCAGTCTCTCCTGCTGTTTAAAACTTTGTTTTTAGAGCATTCCTCTGCTATGTTCTCAAATGGTAAATCCAAAGGAAAGTAGGAGAGAAGAGATGTGGCTAAATCGAAAATTTACTCTACACCAAATCTGACCCAGCTCTCCAGGCATATGCAAGTGTTTACAGTTCTGCTTCTGTCACACAGCTGCTATGTGCCACTTCTGTGACAGTCTCATTTAGCTCTGCTTGCTGCTAGCAGAAATACCACAGTGTTGAGGACCATCAGCAACCACTCCCACTCACCAGAGTGAGGAGAAAGAAAAAATGAGGTACATGTAAAAATGCTGCTTTTGAAATCAACATGGGCAATTTGATCATTCTCAATAGTTTCATATGTGAGTCTGGAATCCTCAAAATAGCATTGGAAGGAGTCCCTACTGACCATTTAGAAATTATATGCAATAAGATAACTTACTTTAGGATTATGTCAAAGGAGACATAGCAAACGGTCAGCAGTCTACATTCTGCCTTATATACATACCTGTTTAAGCTACTTCTTCAAATTTTATCCCTACCACTCCCCTGAAGGGAGCTCCATTCCTCAAAGTCCCTCCATACCCCTCCCTGTATGTTTAACTCATTCAAAGTTTCAACACTAATTCACAACTTCCTAAGCATTGCAAATCAATGTGCTAAGCACAGGAGTTTATAAGTTATGCACATAAATGTGGCCCTGATCCTTTGCATTCTACAGTCATTCAGTGTACATGATGACTGTAATCAGTACAAAGTGGGCCATGGCAAAGAAAATTACACTGGGATCAGATTTCCAAGCAACTGGCCCTGTCTCACAGGTGAGATTGAAAGAAAGTCACTGAACAGCCAGGAGTCCTTTGTTTCTTCTCTATGTCTTATGATGTTTATAGAATGATATCTTTCACTGTCCAAAATGGAAGTCACTCTGCATTGAAGGGACTTGGTATCTGAAGCACCACTTCTGACCACACACCAAATTCTGGGTTAGATGGTGGCCTCCTCTATTTGACTGAGACACCTAGTCAGACCATGGTAAGGCTTCCCAGGGCTGCAACTGCCATATGTCACTGATCCTCCAAGTGGAAAAGTCAAACTTTGTTCCCAAGATGGCATTTCTTAGTGCCCTATATTCATTCTCATACATGTTCATTCT
>NW_006970802.1:0-4261 GCF_000164805.1 Carlito syrichta | reverse complement strand
GTGCCCCAACTTTCAAAGTTCCTGATTGAGGATTTGGTTCTTGTATCACCTATCTCAGGGAGTGGCAGGAATTCACCACTTGAGAGTTTCCTAGGAGCACTGAAAATAAAGTAGTTTTGGATGAGCACATAAGCAACCTCCATGGCTGCGGACTCCAGGATCAGTCCAGCTTTCAGCTTCTTTCTGCAAGAGGTTTCTTTGCAAACTTTCCCATCTACTGCCTAAACTTCTGGCTTATAATTAGCCTGTATGTGAGAGCCTGTGGGGCAGATAAAGAACAGACCTCAAGCCTGAATAAGAGGGAAGGCACTTTTGGAGCTTTCTTTCCAAGATCATTACAGTGATAAATCCAAGTCTTCAGATTCTCTCTGGTAAGAGGTTGTAAGACCTCCTCAAGTCTGAAGAGGAGAGTGAGCGCTCCCTACACCTTCTTCCCTAGTTTGCTTCAGTAATAATCCAGGTCAGCAGATTATCCCCGGAGAGAGTTTGTGCTTGCATCAAGTACCCCAACTTTGTAGCTCCCACCCAAGGGTCTAGCTCCTACTTCATCTAGCTGAGGGAATGGCAGAAACTCAGCATTTGTGAGTTTTCTGGAGTACAGAGAACAAGAGGTGGTTGTAAATGAGTGTGAGAACTCTCCCAAAAGCTTTCACCTCCACAAGAAGTCCAACTTTCAATTTCTGTCTGATAAGGGTTTGTCTGCACATGTTTCCAACTGCTGTCTGAAATGTTGACCTCTAACCAGCCTGCATCTTGGAAAAAATGGGGTAGATAAACAATAAACCTCCTCAAGTCTGAATGAGAAGAAGAACACTTTCCAAGTCCTCTCCCATGGCTCCTTCCAGTCATAAAACTAAGTCTTCAGATTCTCCCTGGAAAGAATGTGTGCATACATCATGCACTTCAGCCTTTGCAGCTTTCACCCGAGGGTCTCATTCTAAATCACCTAGCTCAGGGGGTGACAGGGACTTGGTATTCATGAGTTCTGGAACAAAGAGGCTGTTGCAAACAGGTGCACAAAACCTCCAAATTGTTGTAACTTCTGGAATCAGTCCAACTTAAAGTTTCTTCCTGGAAGGAGTTTGCACTTTTCCAAATACTTCCTGAAGGTCTGCATTCTTATTAGCCTGTATCTGGGAACTGACAAGGCACATAAACCTAAACAAGATATTCTCAAGCCTAAACAAGAGACTGGACACTTCCTGAGCTTTCTCTAACCAGTTTTCTCTGAATTTACAGCCATAAATCCAGGTCTGCAGATTCTCCATGGAAGGAGGTTGTGAGATCTCTGCAAGCTTGAACAGGAAGGTCATTACATTACAATAAAATTGTCAGTTCAACAGGAAGTTATAAAAATAATTAATATATATGCACCCAACATTAGAACATCTAACTGTATAAAGCAAATATTAGCAGATAATGCACAGATAAATTAATTACAATATGGTAATGAGATTTCAATATCCCATTTTTGTAGTAGGTAGAACATCTAGACAAAAAAAAATGAATAAGGAAACAGTGGACTTGAACAACATTATACACCAAATAAACTTAACAGGCACACACAAAACTTTTTACCCAACAGCAACACTTGCAACATTCTCCAGTATACATAATGTGTTAGGTCACAAATCATGTCTTACAAACTTCAGAGGTTGGAAATGATGCCAAGTATCTTAGTCCACGTTGTGCTATTGTAACAGAATACCTGGGAGTGGGTAATTTATAAAGAACAGAAATGTATTTTCTCACAGTTCTGGATCTAGGAAGTCCAAATAAATAAGCAGCATCTGGTAAGTTGTGCTGTGCCATCCCATGGTGAAAGGCAGAAGGACAAAAAAGCACACACATTCAGAGACAGAGACAGAGAGAGAGAGAGAGAAAAGGGGACAGAACTCACATAAGCAACCCACCTCCACAATAATGGTGTTAGTTCATTCATATGAGTATAGCCCTCATGATCTAATTACCTCTCATTAGGTCTCACCTTCTAACACCGTTGCATTGAGGATTAAATTTGCAACACATTTTGGGGAGATGCATTCAAATCACAGCACTAAATACTTTCTCTAACCACAATGATATATAAAATAAGAAATTAATAATAGTAAGAAAATGGGCAAATTCAACATTATGTAATCCATGAATATAACGAAATTGTATTTGTACCCCATAAATTTGTATAATTTCTTTTAAACGCTAACCTACCAACTTGAATCAAGAAAAAATAGAAATCCTGAGCAAACCAATAGAGAAATTGAGGTAATGATTAAAACTTCTCAAGTAAGAAAAGCTCAGGACTAGATGACTTTCATAGCTGAATTCTACCAAACATTCAAATAAAAATGTCTACAAGTCCTTTTTAAACTCTTCCAAAAAATAGAATTACAGGAAAAACTTCCAAACTCATTTTATTTTATTCTTTTTATTTATTTATTTTTTTTTTGAGTTGGAGTCTCACTCTGTCGCCCAGACTGGAGTGCAGTGGCCGCTCCTGGCCACCGCAGCATTGACCTACTGAGCTCTGGCTATCCTTCCGCCTCAGCCTTCCAAGTAGCTGGACCTATAGGTGTGCACTACCATGCCTGGCTGATTTTTTGATTTATTGTAGAGATGAGGTCTCGCTGCCCAGGCGGGTCTCGAACCCGCAGGCTCAGGAAATTCACTCACCTCAGCCTCCAAGGCGCGGGATTACAGGCTAAGCCACCAAGCCTGGCTCCCGAACTCATTTTATGAGACCAGTGTCACCTAGATACCAAAACCAGACAAAGACACCACAAGGAAAGAAAACTACAGACTAATACTGATGAACATAGATACAAAAATCTTTAATTAAACACTAGCAAAGTGAATTCAACAGTACGTCAAAAATATTATACATGATGACCAAGTGGGATTTATCCCTGGGATGCAAGATTGGTCTAACATACACAAATTAATAATGTGACATACCAAGTTAACACAATGAGAGAGTTATTAAATCACATAAACAACACGATTGATACAGAACAAGCATTTGACAAAGTTCACGGTCCTTTCTTGATAATAATTCTCAACAATTTAGGTATAGAAGGAAAAGTTCTCAACATAAAGGCCACTTATGAAAAAACCCACAGTTAACATCGTAAACAATGAGTAAAAAGAAATAAATGCTCTTACTCCTGGTACCAGGCAAGCATGCCCACTTTCATCATTTCTAATCAACATAGTACTAGATATACTAGCAAAAGAAATCAGGCAAGAAAAATAAGTAACCGGCATTTAAATAAAAAAGGACGATGTAAAACTATCCCTATTTGTAGATGATATGTTTCCATATATAGAAAACTGTTAACAAAAAACTGTTAAAATCAATAAATAAATATAGTAAAGTTGCAGGATGTAAACCAACATGCAAAATTGGTTGGATTTATGTACACCAATAATGACCTGTTTCAAAAAGAAAGTAATTCCATTTACAATAGCATCAAAAAGAATAAAATAGGAATAAATTTAGCCAAGGAGGTACATTGAAAACCATAAAACACTGAAGAAAGAAATTAAGGAAAACACAAGTAAATAGAATGCTATCCCATAGTTATGAACTGGAAAACTTATTATTGTTAAAATGCCCATACTACCTAAAGTGATTGACAGCTTTAATGGAATCCTTATAAAAATTCCAAGGACATTTTACTCAGAAATAGAAAAATCAATATATGTGGTGGCCAGGCCTATGCCTCAGCCTGTAATTCCAGCACTTTGGGAGGCTAAGACAACTGGACTGCCTGAGCCCGCGGGTTCAAGACCAGCCCAGGCAGCTTGGTGAGACCTCCTCTCTATAATAAATAAAAAATTAACAGGAAACAGTAGCACGAGCCTGTAGTTCTGGTTACTTGAAAGGTTGAGGCAGAAGGATCACCAAAGCCCAGCAGGTCGATACTGGGGTGGCACTCCAACCTGGGGTATGGAGTGAGACTCCAACTAAAAAAAAAAAGTATGTGGCACCACAAAAGACCCAAATATCAAAGCAGTCTTCAAAACAAAAAACAAAGGTGGAGGTGCCACACTGCCTGAATTTAAGATATGATAATCAAAACAGTACAGCATTGGCATAAAAACAAACATGTTGACTAATGGAACAGAATACAGAGTCCAAAAATAAGCACCCATATAATATCAACTGTTCTTGGTCCTTCATCTGAAACAAAGATACCAAGAACACACAATGGCAAAGGGTAATTTTCTTAATGAATTCAGCTGGTAAAACTAAATATCCAAG
>NW_006970801.1:0-733 GCF_000164805.1 Carlito syrichta | reverse complement strand
CAAACCCCAAGATTGTCTCATTGTTCCCTTGCTAGATAATGGTCTTCAAAAGCAGTGTAACAATCCTTACTAGTCTAATGATGTCTGATAATAACTTCTAAAGCTCACTCAATACCCATGACGACTAAATTAAACTCTACCACTTATACAATGCTACAGAAGCTCTTAATTATAGCTTAAGCCAATTTCCTAAAGAATGTGGCCCAGTCCAAAGATCACACTGGGCCCTACAGGATGTGGCCCAGTCCAAGGTCCATGGTGGGCCACCTTTTGGAACAATAGACTACAATCTCTTAACAAAATGGCTATTCCAAAGTCTTATATGTCTATCCTAATTTCTATGAAAGTTTTCCAATTCTTAATTCTAATATATAAAGTTGATTAGCAGCAGCAAAGCTTCTAAAACCTAAATGTAAATTGTAAATGTACTAAGGCGAAAACTTCGACAGTAGAAAGTGGAGACAATGACATTTCTAAAGTTAACTATATTCTTATTAAACCTAAAAATATTATGATTGATTATGTATGAACTAACTTGATTTGTAGCATGACCTATTCTACAATACCTTCTATGAATAAAATAAATTCAATTTCTATAATAGGTAGAAAAGAGACCTTACACTAACTGTAGCTAAAGCCGGCCCAAAAGAATGCAGCCCAGTCCAAAGTACATGCTGGGCTCTCAGGAATGTGGCCCAGCCCAAACTCTGTGCTGGGCCACTCTCGAAAATCA
>NW_006970800.1:0-855 GCF_000164805.1 Carlito syrichta | reverse complement strand
ATGAGTATCACCTCCAGCCCAGATTTCAAGACCAGGAAGGAAGACCTGGATGTCATCCAAATGGAAGGCACGTGATTGCAGTAGTTTGGGAGGGTCAGGTCGAGAGAATGACCAAAATCAGGCGGTTTGGGAACAGCCTGGTCAACCTAGTGAGGAAAGAAAAGAAAATAAAGAAAAAAGAAAGAAAGAAAGAAAGAAAGAAAGAAAGAAAGAAAGAAAGAAAGAAAGAAAGAAAGAAAGAAAGAAAGAATTCCATTCTCCTGCAAACCTTCTGAACTCAGTCCCTCCTCCCACCCCCCACATATAGGGTTATGTAAGCTTGGCACCTTCCAGCCCCAACACCCCCATTGGCTGCCCCTGCTTTGGTGTGGGTGTTCCCGAGGCTCCTATGCGGGGTTCCTGTCAGCTCTCCTCTACGAGGTTTGAAATGTTCCCCAGGCAGGCCAACCCTCTGACTCGGCAACGAGGACCTTCTGCCAAGAAAGTCCAGGGACACATCCCTCACCCAGGGATATTTCTTCCCACACAATCCCATTTTCCTGTGTATAATGCCCATCGTCCTGTGAATACACCATGAGTAGATGAGAATCTGTGTATGATTCTGATGCTTTTTGGAGACAGGGTCTGGTGTGACCCAGGCTGGGGCTTGGGGACACGACTGTCATTCACCAACAGCCTCGAATTCGCAGGCTCTGGTGATCCTCCCCACTCAGCCACCAGAGTGATCAGGACGATGGACACATCAACCCCAGATACCCTGTTTGATGGGTACAGAGACAGGGTCTCGCTGTATGGTATGGGTGGGCCTTGTGCTCCTGAGATACAGCCATCCTCCCGCCTTGGGCTTACAGAGCA
>NW_006970799.1:0-805 GCF_000164805.1 Carlito syrichta | reverse complement strand
TTTTACATCTATGGGGAACTGCGGCTCCAAAGAAAGGCAAGCCTATATTTGAATCATGTCTAAAGCATTAAAACATAAAGGTGTTAAGGTAAGCAAAGATAAAGTTAATTCTTTTCTAGATTTTGTACAGAAAGTTGCCTGCTAATTCCACTTAAACTCTTTCTTTGTCTAAGATAAAGCAAAAGGCAGATAAAAATTACGAGGATTTCATTTCTAAAATAACCACCACCATCAAACGAATAATTACTAGCAAAGAGGCAGCAAAAATTTTAGTAAAACAATTGACTGTTAAAAATGCTAATAACACTTGTTAGGCTTTAATAAGACTGATAAAAAGACCGGCAATATAATTGATTATACCAGACAATGCTAATGATAATTATGATGATTAAAAACCCTTCCTTCTTGCCACCCTTGCTGCACCTCTCTCTAAAGTTTTCCTTAAAAGTTAAGAATACTGAAATAAAGCCTGAACATAGTCACACTTTTCTTTTCCTTATAGAAATGTAAAAAGCTCAAGTAATAATAAGCAAATGTATATAAGTAAAGTATAAGTGATATAAGTAATATAAGTAATATATATAAGTAATATATATATAAGCAATATAAGCTATGTTTAGAAAGAATATATAAGTAATATAAATAATATAGCTAACTTACATGGCACACTGTCACCATTTACTGGGTCTACTCAACTAAAAACTTTGAGTTCCAACTGCCAAAAAAGCTTTCATTAAGCTAGAGAATGCCTATCTAAATTTCATAAAAATGGTAATCCTTTAAATCAACAACGAGCCACCCCTGG
>NW_006970798.1:0-695 GCF_000164805.1 Carlito syrichta | reverse complement strand
TTGATCCAATTAGAGTTAATGTACATGGTGATAGATATGGGTCCTGTTCAATCTGTTGCATGTGTCAGCCTTTTCCAGCACCAATTTACTGAATATGTTCTCCATTAAAACAGTAGGTCTTAGAGGTTTTATCGAAGATGTGTTGATTGAGAATTTGGAGATTTGATTCTCTGTCCTGATCCATTGGCCTATGTACCTATTCTGGTACCAACATCAGGCTGTGTTGATTACTGTAAACATATAGTAAAGTTTGTAGTCTGGAACTGCCATAGTTCCTGCTTTGTTTATTTTGATAAGATTCTTTTGGCTATTCGTGATTGTTTATGGTTTCTTATGAATTCTTTATTGTAATTTCCAAGTCTGAGAAGAATGATGCTTACTTAATGGTTATTTCATTGAATCTGTAGATTGACTAAAAGGCTAATTTTTACATTAGAAGAGGTAAGTAATGTCACGGTAACAAGCATGTCAAATTGTCATTGATGACATCAGTCTCAGAACTTTGACATCATAATGGGAGGACCTTTACTACTGAGCAATCCTTAGGCTTCAAGCACTTGTGTACAGTGCTCTGCCAAATGCGGTAGACTTGGTGAATTTCATTCCCGAGAAGTGAAGGGAACCATGTGTTCACATCTGTCCAAAAATTTCTCCAGGGATAAGTGACCATGCAAGAAAGCTCTAAAGGAGGTAGC
>NW_006970797.1:0-851 GCF_000164805.1 Carlito syrichta | reverse complement strand
ATGATGATTAAAAACCCTTCCTTCTTGCCACCCTTGCTGCACCTCTCTCTAAAGTTTTCCTTAAAAGTTAAGAATACTGAAATAAAGCCTGAACATAGTCACATTTTCTTTTCCTTATAGAAATGTAGAAAGCTCAAGTAATAATAAGCAAATGTATATAAGTAAAGTGTAAGTGATATGAGTAATATAAATAATATATATAAGTAATTTATATATAAGCCATGTTTAGAAAGAATATATAAGTAATATAAATAATATAGCTAACTTACATGGCACACTGTCACCATTTACTGGGACTACTCGACTAAAAACTTTGAGTTCCAACTGCCAAAAAAGCTTTCATTAAGCTAGAGAATGCCTATCTAAATTTCATAAAAATGGTAATCCTTTAACTCAACAACGAACTATCCCTGGGAGTACCGGACTGAACTTGTGTTCCTCCGCCACAACAATATTAACTCTGACCATTCTGGTAACACCAATCACTGTGGGAGAAGGGCCCTCTCCCAGAAGGAATAGTGAGTGTAATATTAGGCCGAAGTTCCTTGTCTTTACAAGGAATTTCCATTATTCCCAGAGTGGTGGATTCGGATTACAGAGGGGAAATCCAGGTGCTTGTTGCTCCCCCTAACAAAACTGTGCAGTTTAACAAAGGTCAGAAAATAGCCCAGTTGCTGCTCCTGCCTTATCATAAAACAGGTAAAATTAACTAGCCTCCCTAGAGGTATCTCTGAATTTGACTCTAGCGATGTTGCTTTTTTTTGGCTCAGGAGGTTACTAACCCTAAACCTCTATATATACAAGGAGTTAAGATTAAAGACTTATTGGACACTGGAGCCGATGTTCCTGTA
>NW_006970796.1:0-858 GCF_000164805.1 Carlito syrichta | reverse complement strand
TAACTACTTGATAAACGAGCTAGGCAGCTGGTCATTCAGGTGAATAACGAGTTAGCTAGCTGTTTTATCTAGTAGGTAAATGAGTAAATTAGCTGACTCAACTAGTTAGATTAAGAGTTAGCTAGGTGACTTAACTTGTTGACTGACGAGTCAGCTGACTATTTAGCTGGTTTAACACGTTGGCTGACTATTCAGCTGACTTGTTATCTGGCTTAACAAGTTGGCCGATTAGTCGGCCGACTAGTTAGCTGGGTCAACTAGTTGACTGATGAGTTGGCCCACTAGTTAGCTCGGTTAACTAGTTGGCATGCTGGTTTGCTGAACTATTTAGCCGACTAGTTGACCAACAATTTAGCTGGCCTAACTAGTCGGCTTACTAGTTAGCTGAACTAACTTATCAGCTGACAAGTTGGCCTACTAGTCGGCCTATTGGTTAGCTGACTCAACAAGTTGGCCAGCTAGTAGGATGACCAGATGCTTAATAAACTAGTCGGTCTGCGATTGAGTCGACAGTTGAGCTGACTTAACTAGTTGTCTGGTGAGTGAGCTGACTTGTCAACTGACATAACTAGTTGGCTGGCGAGTGGGCCGACTTGTCAGCTGACTTAAGTAGCCGGCCAGCGTGTGAGGCAACTGGTCAGTTGAAATAACTAATCTGCCAGTGAGTGAACTGACTGGTCAGATAAATTAAGTCAGCTGTTAAGTGATACAACAGCTCAAAAGACATCTAGTTGACCAGCAATTGAGCCAAACATTGAGCAGACTTAACTAGTCGGCTGGCCAATTAGCCGACGAGTGAACTTCCTTAACTAGTCATCTGGCAAGCGAGCCAACAGGTAAGCTGACTTAACTAGATGG
>NW_006970795.1:0-11618 GCF_000164805.1 Carlito syrichta | reverse complement strand
TATATGTCTAAACTTTAATTTTTATATAATCTAATGATTGAACTTTAATACTATGCTATATCCTATTAAACTAATACCTTATCATTAATTCTTTTATGATCGTATAGTAATTATTATATTTGAATAAAGTAACAGAAAGAAACAACACAGCAAGCACAATTTTACTCAAATATACTATAAAATGTGAATGCAACTATAAATGTATATATATATTTTGTCCTAACAAATCTTTTCTAAGAATCAATTTGTAGCTGTCATGCTCTTGGATAATGAACTGCACAGTTGCCATGACGATGGCCAGGGGGCAGAGGCAAGCTAAGAGTTTCAGTACGTAATGAAACTAGAAACATTCTGCCTGGCTAGAGGCAGGTAAACAGAACTATTACAATAATTTTAATTTCTAATCTTAGCCCTAAGAGAAACTGCTTGCGGGAACAAGAGCGGACTAACCAGTCTAGCAGGAAATAGTAGTCTAAAAATGTCTTAAAAAGAAGTACAGCTTAGAAAAAACAAAGACTTAAAATAATTCTGCTGTGCACTTTCCATCAGGCATATTGAGATTTGCTTAAAAGTTTTATATCTTAATATTGTAAGTTTTGCTGCCATATATACACACTGGTCACTATTCACACACCAATATTATAGGTGTTACTGATATTCCATATCAGAGGCGATCTTCCAGATAGACCTTTATAGGCCTCAGTCATGTAGCTATAGATGTTGGCTCCCAACAGGTAGCCTATTGCAGGATGCTTTGGTGCTCAGTACTAAACCTGTCAGATACTTGACTTTTGAGAAATATCCAGTAATAGGATATGAATAAGTAAATTTGAGAAATATCCAGTAATAGGGTATGAATGTGTAAATTTGACATTATTTGACTGATGTAGAAAATCCCTTGGCCAAAATAATTTCACCACTAACCTGCAACACCTTTAAAAACTTTTGCCTTTCCAATTCCCTTATGGAAAGTGAATTTAACTGGTATGCAGTGGTATGTTTTGGGGAGGAATTGATTTTTCTGATTACCATTCCTATATATTACCATTGAGAAATAATACACCCTTCAGAAAATGAGAGACAAAGGCATGCACTTTGATGAAGGCCATGTAACCCACTAGCATAGACACTATTTCCTGTTGACAGTGTCTTCCGGGCGCCATGGTGAACCCCAAAGCCACTGAGATTTGAAGTAAAAATCAGAGAGAGTAATGTGAGGTCTGTAAGAAGAAAAATACTGTGTCTTAGTTCATTCAGGCTGAAATAATAAACTGGGAAGTTTATAAATAATAGAAATTTATTGCCCACAGTTGTTGAAGCTAAAAAGTCCCAAATCAAGGCAACAACAGATTCTGTGTTTAGTGAGGGCCTGTTCCTAATAGGGCAACTTATTGCTGTGTGTTTTCATATGGTAGGAAGACTGGAAGGGGTAGAAGAAGAAAGACATCTCCTTTCTTTTTTAAAAATTATTATCAATATTTTTATTTTGGTATTGTGGGGTACAGTTAAGGGTTAGGTATACAAATATGCTTCATTCAGTTTCCCTTGTTGATAACAGGTGTCTGCCCATCCCCAGACAGATGTTTACTACTATTAGTCCCATCCCCCTCCATAGTTTCTCACCACTGTCAGTCATTTTCTTATGGTAGTGCATTGTATGATCAAGGTCCACTATATGAGTGAGAATGTGTGATACTCAGATCTTTGTTTCGGTGAGAGGTCACTCAGTATTATAGACTCTAGTGCCATCCAGGTTTCTGTGAAATTCATGATTTTGTTCTTTTTTCAAGAGCACATATTTTATTTTTGAGGGTGGAGCTCTCATAACCTAATCCCTCTTTTTAAAAAAATAATCAATATTTTTTATTATAATGTTGTGGGGTACAGTTAAGGGTTAGGTATACAAATACGTTTCATTCAGGCACCCTATTGATAGAGGTGCTTCCCCATCCCCAGATAGATATTTGCCCGTTAATTCCATCTCCCTCCCCCCCATAGTTTCCCACTACTGTCAGTCATTTTCTTATAGTATTAGATTGGATGTTCAAGGTCCATTATATGAGTGAAAACATGTGATACTCGGACCTTTGTTTTTGTGAGAGGTCACTCAGAATTATAGACTCTAGTTCCATCCATGTTGCTGCAAAATTCATGATTTTGTTCTTTTTTATGGCTGCATAGTATTCCATCGGGTATATGTACCACATTTTTAAAATCCAATCCTCTTTTGATGGGCAGCATGGTTGCTTCCAGGTTCTTGCTATTGTGAACAATGCTGTGATAAACATACGTGTGCAGGTGTATACAGTGATTTGTGTTCTTCCAGATATATTCCCATTAGGGGGATTGCGGGGTCATATGAGAGGTAGATATTTAGAGCTTTTGGGAATTGCCACACTGCTTTCCACAGAGGTTGCACTAGTTTACACTCCCACCAACAGTGTAGAAGTGTTCCCTTTTCTCCACACCCTCTCCAGCAGCTGTTATTTTTTGAGTTGTTGATAATTGCCATTCTGACTGGAGTTAGGTGGTATCTCAGTGTGGTTTTGATTTGCATCTCCCTGATGATTAGTGAAGTTGAACATTTCTTCATATGTCTGTTGGCTGCTCGGATGTCTTTCTTTGTGAAGTGTCTGTTCATGTCTTTTGCTCATTTTATAATGGGGATGTTTGTTTTTTTCTATTCAATACGTTTGAGTACTTTGTAGATCAAAGATGTTAAGCCTTTGTCTGACCTGGTGTTGGCAAATATTTTTTCCCAGTCTATAGGCTGTCTTTCTGCTCTCTGGATTGTTTCTTTGGCTTTGCAGAAGCTTGTCAGTTTAATAAGGTCTCACTTGTCTATCCTCTCTCTTATGACCCGTGGGTTTTGGGTTTTGTTCAGGAATTGGAGGCCAGTTCTGATTTCCATGAGGGTATGTCTTTCATTTTCCAAGGTTCTTATGGTTTGAGGTTTTACATTTAGGTCTCTGATCCATTTGGAGTTAACCTTTGTGCATGGGGATAGGTAGGGTCCTGTTTCAATCTTCTGCATGTTGTCAGCCAGTTTTCCCAGCACCATGTACTGAATAGGTTCTCTTATCCCCAGTGGTAGGTGGTGGAGGCTTTGTCAAAGATGAGTTGGTTGAGAAATTGAGGTTTTGCTTCTGGAATCTCAATTCTATTCCATTGATCTATATACCTATTCCTATACCAATACCAAGCTGTTTTGATGATTGTAGCTTTATAGTAGAGTTTGAAGACTGGTAATGTGATACCCCCTGCTTTATTTTTTTTGCTGAGAATTGTTCTGGCTATTCTTGGACATTTGTGTTTCCATATGAATTCCTGTGTTGTTTTTCTAGGTCTGAGAAGAATGTTGCTGGTAATTTGATGGGTATTGCATTGAATTTGTAGATTGCCTTAGGTAAGATGGACATATTCACAATGCTAATTCTTCCAATCCATGAGCATGGGATATTTTTTCACTTGTTTGTGTCATCTTTGATTTCTTTGAGTAGTGTTTTGTAGTTTTCATTGTAAAGGTCTTTCACATCTCTGGTTAGGAAGATGCCAAGGTATTTCATTTGTTTTTGTGGCTATTGTGAATGGAATTGTTTTTTATTTGGGTTTCCTTTTGTTTATTATTGGTGTAAAGAAATGCCATTGTCTTTTGCACATTTATTTTGTATCCTGAGATTTTGCCAAAGGCCTTTATCAGTGTAAGGAGGTTTTTGACAGATTCTCTTGGGTTTTCAAGGTACACAATCATATCGTCTGCAAAGAGAGATAGTTTGACTTCCTCTTTTCCTATTTGGATACCCCTGATTGCCTTCTCTTCTCTGATTGCTCAAGCCAGGACTTCCAATACTATGTTGAACAGGAGTGGTGAGAGTGGGCATCCTTGTCTTGTTCCAGTTTTCAGGGGAAATGGTTCCAATTTTTGCCTGTTTAGGAGTATGCTGGCTGTGGGTTTCTCGTAGATGGCTTTTATTATTTTGAGGTATGTTCCCCATATGCCTAGATGTTCGAGGGTTTTTATCAAGAAGGGGTGCTGGATTTTATCAAAAGCTTTTTCTGCATCTAATGATATAATCATGTGGTTTTTGTTTTGACATCTGCTGATGTATTTAATTACATTTATCTTTTTACATATGTCGAACCAGCCCTGCATCCCAGGAATGAAGCCTACTTGGTCATGATGGATGATTTTTGAGATGTGTTGTTGAATTCGGTTCACTAGGATCTTGTTGAGAATTTTAGCATCTATGTTCATCAAAGATATTGGCCTATAGTTCTCTTTCTTTGTTGGATCTTTACCTGGCTTGGGTATCAATGTGATGTTGGCTTCGTAGAATGATTTGGGGAGAGTACCATCTTTTTCAGTCACCTGGAATACCTTCAGTAGGATTGGTATCAGCTCCACCTTAAATGTCTTGTAGAATTCTGCTGGAAAGCCATCTGGACCAGGGCTTTTGTAGGTAGCTTTCTTATTACATAGTCGATTTCCTTGATTGTTATTGGTCTATTTAGGGTATCAATTTCTTCTGGTTCCAAACTAGGTAGGTTGTGTGATGTCAGAAAGTCCTCTATTTCCTTAAGGTTTTAAGTTTGTTTCCATATAAGTGTGTGTAATAGTCTCTAATGATCTTTTGTATTTCTTCAGGGTCTGATGTGACTTCATCCTTTGTGTTTCTGACTAATCCCTCTTAAAGGTCTTACTTCTTACTAATACTGCACTGGGGGCTAGGTATCAATCTATGGGTTTGGGGGAAACACCACATTCATACCATTCCAATATAGAAAAACCAAATACACATCTGCACTGCAATTTTGATTGGCTGATCCTGCTTATATGCAGGCCTCCTGTTTAAGGGCCCATCTTTTTCACAAAAGAACTACATTCTGCAGTCATGATTTTGTCTTAATTTGGTGAAACTTTTGCAAGCTTGAAATAGCTTCCAAATTTGTGGCACTTGTGTAAGCATTGTTTTTTTTTCCATTAAGTGTTGTCAATAAGCATTAGGTTCAGTGGTGGCAAAGGTAACAGCTCTTCTTCTCCTATCTTACCACTGAAGCTATATTTCCTGGGGTGGCATCTATGTTTGATATCTTTTTGTACCCTCCTATTTGTAGAAGAATGCTTGACATATGGTAGGTACTAAATATGTCTTTAGAATAAATATAATCATTAATTCCAAGTTTGTGATTTGGGATGGTAATAAGACCTTAGGGAGCACTTTAGTACAAGATAAAGTTGCTGATTTTGGAATGTATTTCTTTTTATACAAAGATTACTCTTTATCTTTTAGGGTCAGATTTCTTTCATCTGCCTGTTGACCAGAGATGTTTCCAGGCCTCTTCTCATCTTTTCCAAAATTCTTTCTGTGTATAATCCCATCTGGTCACATGGGTTCAATAACTGCTGATGATACCTATCTATATGACTAATTTCATTCGACTCACAACTCCTCCTCCTGAGCAACTCCACATGAATGTCCTAGAGTAAAATTAAGCATCTCTATGATGAAATTCATCCCTGTCTTTCTTCAGTCTGTTACACCTTCTTAGGTAACCACTTTTGGTTAAGGACAATTATTGTTTCAAAATTCAAGCACAAGCATCAAGATTATCTGTATTTTAACTGTTCATTGGTGCTTCTATTGCAATGTCTCTTGAATATCTCCCCTTTCCATCTTTTTTACCAACACTGACCTAATTTAGGCTGCATTACTTCTATGGGCTGGTCACAAATCTTGTCTACCTTTTGTGACTTTTATTTTCCTCTCTCTCTCTGAAACTCAAAGTTGTGAAATATTCTATGTTTTCATCTGTAAATGCCAGTTATCCTCTCAAAATGCAGATTGGATCAAATCATCTCCTTATAAAACACTGGTGGCTCTTTACCACCTAAGGAAAGAGCCTAAATGCTCTAGCATGGAATTCAAAGGCTTCCACAATTTTATCCTATTTTCCTTTTTTATTTGTTTTGCCACTCTCTGCCAAGGACTCTAACCTTTAGGTGCCCTGTATTATTTGAAAGCCAAATCCATTATTTTTATGTTGCTCAGTTTATCCCATCTGACTGGTACCCTCTCCTCATCTTTATTTGATAGGGCACATTTAATTGTTCAAGAACCTGGTCACACTTATGCTCTCTGTGAAGATTTTCACTCAGCTCAGCTGGACTAAAGACACACACACACACACACACACACACACACACACACACGCACGCACACGCACACACACACACACACACATCATGCATTCTTGTAAGAGAACTGTGCTCAAATTTCTTGCTAGTTTTGTTTATATGTATGTGCATATTTTTGTGTGTGTGTGTGTGTGTGTGTGTGTGTGTGTCTTGTTAGATGCTAGATTGTAAATTCTTTAAGAGTAGGAAACAGAATATGTTAGGTAACACTTACTTTAAATGAATTCCTTAACTTCTATGAAGGGCCTAAGAAAGGAACAAAATCAAACAGAGTTCAAGTGCAAACCTCCACCAGGAACTCCTTGAGAACATTCCGTGTTCTGCTAGTCACATGCCAAAGCCTGTATAAAAGCACAATCTCTAGGGTGGGAGAAAGAGCCTCACTGGATCTCCAGTTTCTACAGGAGCAGGAAGAAATATTGATTCTGGATCTTTCAGTGTGGAGGAGAAGCAACGCCATTCATTTTGTCACCATCTGCTTCATCGTCACTCCTGCTTTGCCATTTGCAAAACACTTTCTCAGATCTCATCTCAATTACCACTGCATGCTTAGAAGGTGAGAGTTATTATATATTATTGATATTTCCATTTCATAAGAAAAATGGGATCCCGACAGGTGAGGCCATTTCCCAAGATCATGTGTGGTTTTTCCACCAAAACATGCTGCTTTGGATGTCATTACACACATCATTCTCTCCTCAGCTATGCTCAGAGTCTTCTCATCACATCTTCTCATCACATGCCCCAACACCTCACATGGTTTAGTTCTTCCTTGGCATGTCTACTGACTGACCAAGCATCTCTGATGACATTAGGCATTTCTGGAATACCACACCTCTTACAAATTTGGGCAAGTCTGTAATTACATGGGTATGTGTATGTTTGGGTCACTTAGACTTGTAAGTGTCTTCACTTGGCTAGGTATTATTTATAATAATAACCTTTCTGAGTGCTTATATAATAATAATCCTATAAACTCTCCAAATAGTAAACTCTCTGAGAGGAGGGACAGTTGGCTCCCTCCTCTCCACTCCCTTTGTAATTTTTCTCTAGGACTTTCTGTACCACATCACTGAAGAATTGATGTTACTTATCCACAGAAAGGCAGTCTACATGTCTTTTCATCTGGGCATATTTGACACTAATGTTTCATTTCTATTCCTACAGACAAACTTAGGATGTGTGATGACCCATGGTTATAACAGCATTCACAAACCTAAACCTCTTTTTATATCCCAGCAACAACATTTAAAAAAAGACAGAAATCTTGCCTAAAAACAGGTAATGTGCTGCCTAACAAAAATTAATTGTGTGGTTGGACGTTGCTTTGATGCTCCTTTCTTTTTTCTTTTCCTTGCCTGTAGCTTTAGAAACAAAAATAAGAACACCATTATGCTTGAAATATGAGAATACTTTGGTGAAACCAGGGCTTCTGTATAAAAATTCTTTACTTTTGAAGTAAACACTCTTTTTAATAATCAAATTTAAGAGTTTCAAAAATATGCATTTACAAGAGTTTATCTGTATAATTTTAAGAAGTTCAAAGAGCTTAATCTCACCCATAGATCCCTAGGTTAAAAATCCCTGCTATTTATATCTAAATTAGGGCATTTTGGATAGAAGCTGTCCATTGTAGCACAAAGAAAGTCAAGTGCAAGAGCCATGAACCACTAGACAGGCACAATTACTGTGAGACTGGGGCTCTAGGGGTGACCATATATAATCATGTGTGTTTTAGACATCTAAGACAATAGGCAGGCACACTTCCTCATTCCTTGCTATTAATTAGAGTCTTAATAGATAATAGACATTACAGGGAGGAGAAATCAGAAAATGTCTTTGGTTAAGAGTATTTACAGGTGATAGATAATAGGACATGTCATTGACCACACGCAGCCATCTCTTTGTGAATAACCCCTTAGTTCTGTGACTAGCTATCTAGTAAATTACTAACTTCAAAAAAAAAAATCTGTTCCTTTCATCTATTAGAGAGCAGTGTCTCCAAATGACTCAAATACCCTGTGAAGTTGATAGAATTCATTTTTCTTGTGAATCCCTCTTTTTCCCCCTTCCTTCTTAAATCCAAATCCTTCTTAAGACTGTGTATGAGAGAAGATGAGATAAGGGAAGTCCTCCAAACTAGTGGGCAGCCTGATTCGTGTATTTCTCTGTGCCGAGAGAAGATTTTGAGTTATTTGTAGTTCATTTCTTTCCAGAGAAGGATGAATATTGTTGCCCATCCTCCCTCACGTTCCCACACACACCCTTAGCTCCTCAACAAGTAATGCCATATCTTCTGCCTTTGGGCTATTCTTTTATATAGAATAAGCTAGGTTTTCTTCATGTAGGTAGTTCATGGAATCTGGATGTCTCTCACTAATATTACAGGTTATTTCATTTCTTCCTTTTCCCTTTTGAACATTTGAGAAAAAGTAGAACCATCAGGCAATTTTCTACTGGTTTGTGTGTCATTTCCTTTTCACATGCCTTAGAGTAAAGCCAGGCACACCTAATTTTCTGAGGAAGAACATATGTTAATTATGTTTTGTAAACACCTTAACCTAGGCTTTTACCCATGTGTGTTCAATAATTTTATAAAATTCACTATAAAGTTTGATAAAGGAAACTGTTGGGTTCATTTCCTTTTGTAACTATGTTTGGTCTCTGATTTTATGTTACTTACACTATCAGAGGCCATTTTATGAAAATACAAAGGATCTAAATCCTGCTTCCCTCCTACTTTTTGCTTCCAAAAATCAGTATCTTCTATTATTAATCTATTCTTCCACTGGATATATTTGTAGTTGGGACACCATTTTTAAAATGTAGAAATTTTCACTTCTGTAAATGTGTGCAATTTGATGTGTATGTGTGAAATTTGATAAAAAGAGTTGTTGTAAGTGCCTGGATTTGATTTTATTATAATTATACTCCCCCTAGTGTTCGCTAATAATTTGTTGGAGAAATTCTTGATAAAAAAGGCAAAAATACATATCTTTATTTTAATAGAAAAAGTATCTAAGGTATAGTAGTTTAATCTATAGGGGTAAAATGGAAGCTAAGCATTCTTAGGGAATCTAGCTCAAATGAATTAACCAGAATGCCTTCTTAACCTATGCATTGTGTTAAACAACCTACCTACTGCTTAGTTTAAGGCAAATTGACCTATACCAATGTTTTTCAGCTGTGAGATGGGAACTGTCAGTAGGTTGTAAAAACAATTCATAAATTCCCAGTAGTGTTTAAAAAGTGAAAGTGAATACCTAGAAAAGGAAATATTAGAATGCATTATTAGTAGTGAGGGGAAGTTTTTTTTTGTGTGTGTATGTGTGTGTGAAACAGTTGTTTCAGTTTTGAATATATATTCAGGACCACAATGCAAAACTTATATCTTAGTTGGAATTACAAATCTCTGAAGAGACGCTTTCTCAACCCCGTCAGTGCTAACATTCTGAGACACAGTATTGCCTCTCTCTAAGGTGGGCTGCAACTGACTTCTAGTTTGCTTCAAATGGAAATCCTGCCTACATTTGTTGTGACTTATGATTAAAACCCTTACTCAACAAGGGGGACTCCATCCCCAGATGCCTCTATGACAGGGACAGCATTTTATTCATCCTCATCCTAGAAGGCGGGGGAAAATACCTCTTCCAGTATCCAGGACAAAGTGCATCTCCCTAGCTTTTAAACACTAATAAATTGTTGTCATAGCCAGAGAGTGTATGTAGCATACATGCACAGATTACATTTAATTTTTAAACATCAAACATATTTTATAATTAAAACATAAGATTCAATTTATTGTGTACAATGCTAGGTATTAAATGTTTCATTAATATTCTTCTATGTCCCATGGGTCACTGTGTATATCCAGGGAAGAAACGTGTCTTACAATGCACTTGTCAGCTAACTCAGGCTCTACTCTTTGTGTAACTACTTTAAATCACTTCACAATACAAGGAAAAGGGACTTGGGAAACCAAATTCTAAGAAGACGGGGAGGAGCAACCCTTGGATGTTGAGTACTGGTGTGGCTATGTATTGTGGACTCAGTTCTGAGTTCACTAAGCGGAACTTGGACCAATCTGAAGAAAAGGTAAAAATGCAGACACAAAATTGTACCTTCTTTGAAATAAATTTTGTAACTGGTGATGACTTTACATGGGAGAACATGGTTATAACCAAAGGAACAAGATAACAAGAGATGCCATGGTGTGTGTGGTTACGGTGGGGCCGGGGGAATGCGAAGTGGTAAGACGTGGGTTCCCAGGTTTAGATGAGAATTTTAAAGACTACAGAACTAAGACTGAATGAATTGTGTGTTTGTTAATGCCTAGGAACATTAGGAGAAATTGTGCCATGTGGCACCAAAGTTTAGATTCTTTTTTTATAGATTGTCTTTCTCTGGTAAGTTAGAGAGGAAAGTGGTGGACAGAGAGTCAGGAAAATAGGGGTTTCATTCTAATGTTTTCTAGCTGTGTGGAATTGTACCTAAATTTGGCATGCCATGTAACCCTGCTGAGTCATAGAACCCTGTTAAACTTGCCATAGTTTCTCCACTTGCAAAATGAATTTTGGAACTGATACTTCCTCTCTCAGATCAATGACTCCTCTTTTAGTTAATCTATATTTCTTGAAGGGCAAAGGCAGATAACATTACTGAGTAGCTTTTCTGTGTCGAGGTTTTATATTCATTGTGACAGTTAATGCTCAGAGCAATAGTGTAAGGAATCTGCCATTACCCCTATTTTATACAGACAGGTTCAGAGAAGTTGGCTAAGTTGCTACATATTCAGCAACAGTAAAGCTTGCATTAGAACTTAGTTTGTCTGATGTAAAAGCTCTTCATTGTAAAAACCATAGCTGGCCCGTTCAACCAACCAATTGTTCTTTCAGCAGAGCAAACATATTCCTTGGATTCTGTAGATCTAATTAGAATTATCTGGTATAGATAGAGGATTTTTTATTAATTGTTGGGTGATCATGTGATACCCCAGGGGAAAGGTTTACCAATCAGTTGATGAGGAAGAAAGACCTATAAGGGAGTGTCTCGCAAGCTCTCAGAAACAGGACCACATCCTTACATTTATTTATAATTTCTTGTGACTTGAACCCCATCTGAGCCCTATTTTTCTTCCTCCTAAACTCCTGCCCAGTTATATGACATTTTAGTCCTAAGACAGTTCAGCAACAGAGACATACAATATCTTAAAGGCTTTTCTTTCTGTGTTGATAAGAAGACAGTGGTAGGTTTCCAAGCAAGTGGTACATATTCTGGTCCTTGTGAAATATCAACCAGTCAGCCAGCTAAATTATTTCAGCTTGACTCTTCTCAGCATAGGAATTCTTGTGGCGGTGTTATTGGAACCACACCTGTGGGCTGAGAACATTGCTGTGGGGCCTCTGGATGTTGGCAAGACACA
>NW_006970794.1:0-777 GCF_000164805.1 Carlito syrichta | reverse complement strand
CCCCTTTGAAAAGTGTACAACATACGGATCAGACACTTTCATAAGAAGAGATATGGGCATCAGGCAGACACATGAAAAATACTCAACATCACTCATCATCGAAGAAATGCAAATAAAACCAATCTGAAATACAACATAACCATGTAAGATTGGCCATCATTAATAAAACCAACAATAAAAGATGTAGGTCAGGATTTGGAAAGAAATAAATGCTTCTACACTGAATATGGACTGAAAAGTAGAGCAACATCTTTGGAAAACAGTGTGGAGGTTTGTAAAGGGACAAGATATTGACCTAACATGTGACTCAGTAATTGCCCTGTAGAGAATATACCTGGAGGAACTCAAATCATTTTATCAAAAAGATACCTGCACCAGTATGTTTTTTGCAGCTCTAATCACAATTGCAAAAAAACATGGTATCGACCATATGGCTCATCATAGTTGGAATGCATAAAATGAATGTGGTATATACACAGTGGAATATTATTCAGCCATAAAAAAGGACAGATATAAGTATTTTGCAGAACATTTGATGGATATAAGTTAGGTCATTTTCAGTGATTTGTCATAGAATCAAAGAAGAGAGTTCAATATGGTCTCACTTATTAGCTGAACTTGATCACTTATACTGCTATAAGAAAGTGATTGGCAGTAGTGAAAATCTTTCAGGGGGAGGGGTGAGATTGACAGTGGAGGGATACTGAAAAGGAAGGGAGGGGCATACCTCATCAACCAAGGACACTGCATACTCAATGTTTGTATATCTAACTCTGA
>NW_006970793.1:0-4910 GCF_000164805.1 Carlito syrichta | reverse complement strand
GCTGCACATTGACAAAAGCCCCCCCCCCCACAGTCACACTCAGGTGATGGATGGGTGATGGCAGAGTGACAGGTGAGGAGGTAGGGCCCAGGCACAGACCTTAGAGCCTGGTGGCCTCCTTCCCACCCCAAAACCTGGACCAAGGCTGGTGGCAGATGCATGTGTTATCCCTCATTAGGATACACTGGACCCGGTAAAGCCCCAAAAAGTGACCAGACGCCACCAAGTCCCTGCAGGCATGGTGATGGATGTTGCAGGTTGCGGGGAGAGGCCCTTGGAGGAACTCGTCAGGTGAGGTGGGTGACCCCTGGGGTCAGTGAGGCTATGATGCCCGAGTACCCAGCGGGGGAGATTGGGAGGGTGACATTCCAGTCATGGAGATCATCAGGGATCAATCTCCAGAACTCTTTTCATTGTGCAAAACTGAAACTCCATACCCATTAAACAACAACTATCTATTCCCTGCTCCCTTAACCCCTAGTGAAACCATTCTACCTGTTGTCTCTCTTTATTTGACTGCTCTACCCACCTCAGGGAAATGATATCATAGTATTTGCCTTTTATTATTGACTTGTTGAGCATAAAGCCCTCAAGGTTCTTCCATGTGGTAGCATGTGTCAGAATTTCCTTCCTTAAAAATTCTAAAATTTGAATGAAATTTGATGAATAACATTCATATTTATATACATTTATTTTATTATTAACTCATCTGTTTGTTCATTTATCCATGAATATACACTTGGGTTGCTTCTACCCTTTTGCTATCATAATTCTGTGATGGAAATGATTGCCACTGCTATGAACATGGAACTGCAAATACCTGTTTGAGACCCTGCTTTTGGTGTTTTGGAGTACATACCCGTGAGTAAAGATCTGGATCATATTGGAATTCTATTTTCAATTGTTTTGAGGAAGGGCAATACCGTTTTCCATAGCAGCTGCATCATCTGACATTCCTACCAACAGTATACAAGCGTTCCAATTTCTCCACATCCTTGCCAATTCTTGTTGTTTCTGTTTTTATGAAAGTGGTCATGCTAACAGGAATGAGGTGATATCTCACTTGTGGTTTTGATTCATATTTCCCTTATATTTATGTCTGTGAGCATCTTTTTGTGTACTCCTTGACTGTGTATCTTCTTCTTTGAATAAGTGACTATTCAAGTGCTTTGCCCATCTGTAAACAAGTTGGGTTTTGTTGTTGTTTTCTTTTTGTGTTGTGAAAATTCTTTATATGCTCTGGATATTAACCCCTTATCACATATATAATTTGCAAATATTTTCTTCACATTGTGTGGGTTGTCTTTGTACTTTGTTGATGTGTTCTTTGATGTACAGAAGTGTCTAATTTTGATATAGTCTGGTTTATTTATTTTCACTTTTGTTGCCTCTATGTTTTGTGTCATATACGAGAATTGCATATGGCTTTCCCTTATATTTTCTTCTAGTAGTTTTATAGTTTTAGCTCTCATGTGTAGGTTTTGATTCATTTTGAGCTAATTTTTACATATGGCATGAGGTAAGGGTCTAACTTTATTATTTTGCATATGGATATTCAGTTTTCCCAGCACCATTTATTGAAAAGACTGTCCTTTCCCCCATTGAATGGTCTTGGAACTTTTGTTGAAAGATATTTGACTGTGTATGTCAGGGCTTATTTCTGAGATTTTTATTCTCTTCCCTTAGTCTATAGGTCTGTCTTTATGCCAGTACCACACTGTCTTGATTATTGTAGCTTTGCAATGAATTTTGAAATCAAGAAGTAAGAGACCTCCAATTTGGTTCTTTTTCAAGATTAGTTTGGCTATTTGGGGTCCATTGAGATTCCATATAAGTTTTAAGATAGATTTTTCTATTTCTACAAAAAAAATGCAGTTGGGATTTTGATGGAGATTGTACTAAATCTGTAGATTGCTTTGGGTAATATTTGACATCTTAAGGATATTTAGGCTTCTAAACCTTGAACATGGGATGTTTTTCCACTTATTTTTGTCTTCTTTAATTTATTTTAGTCGCATTTTGTAGTTTCCAGTGTACAGGATTTTCACCTTTCTGGTTAAGTTTATTCCTAAGGATTTTATTTTTTTTAATGCTTCTTAAGATGGAGTTGCTTTCTAAATACTTTTTGGGTTATTCATTGCCAGTGTACAGAAATGGAACTGATTTTCATGTGTTGATTTTGTATACTGCAACTTTGCTGAATTTGTTTATTAGTGTTAACATTTTTTGTTTGCACGAAATCTGTAGGTTCTCATACATATCAGACCATGTTCATAAGCATTTGAACAAATTTGTTTTCTTATTTTTAAAGTTTTTTGTTTTATTTTAAAGACGTGGGGTACAATTCAAGATTAGGATTATGACAAGTAGTCATCATACAGGTAAAGTTTAGGTCTCTCTTTGGTCCCCATTTTGCCTGGTTTGAGATCAGGTACACTTATTGTGCTCTCCCCACTCAAACCCTGGCAGTATCCCACTACCACCAACTCCTTTTTTACAGTATTATGGTAAATATTCGTAGTCTGCCTGTGAGTGAGAACATGTGGTACTCTGTTCTTTGTTTCTGTGATAGATCATTGAGTATGATAGACATTAAATCCATCCAACTTGCTGCAAAGTCCACATGTTTGTCTTTCTTTATGGCTGAGTAATATCCCATTGTGCATAAGTATCACATTTTTTAATCCAGTCCAGTTTTGGTGGGCAGCAGAGTTGGTTCCATATTTTTTGCTATTGTGAGTAGTGCTGCAATAAACATGTGCAAGCACATATCTTTTTTGTAGAATGATTTGAGTTTCTCTGGGTATATTCCCAGTGTGGGGATTGCTGGATCATTTGGAAGGTCAATGACTAGTTGCTTTAGAAATCGCCACAATGTTTCCCAAAGAGATTGTATTAGTTTGCATTCTCACCAGCAGTGTAGAAGTGTATGTGTTTCTCCACATCCTCACCACCATCTGCTGTTTTTTGTTTCATTAATGATGACCATTCTTACTGGGGTTAGATGGTATCTTAACATAGTTTTGATTTGCATTTCTCTGATGATTTTGAGGCTGAGCACTTTTTCATGTATCTGTTAGCTACCCCATGTATCTTCTTTTGAGAAGTGTCTATCCATGTCTTTTGCTCAGTTTTTAATGAGACTGTTTGTTTTTTTTCCTTTCAGCATGTTTGAGTTCCTTTTAGATCCTGGATGTTAGGCCTTTATCAGATATATGGACAGATATTTTTTCCCATTCTGTGGGCTTTTTCCCTGCTCTCTTGATAATTTCTTTTGCTTTGCAGAAGCTATTCAGTTTGATGAGGTCCAACTTGTCTATCTTCTCTAATTTCTCCAGGGGTTTCTTTATCATTCCCCATCCCCGACTGACTTACCTCTTGGTACTCACATCTGCTCCCATTAGAAATTTGTCTGTATCAGTCATGTTACTTTTCTGATTAAGTCATTTTGGTGGCTCCAATGTCTTCCTAGTAACCCCAGTGCAACATCCCAACTCGTTAGTGGGACTCAAAAGACCCTGTGGATCTTGCCCTAGATTCAGAGATTATGAGCTATCCCAGTTTGTTGAACATTTTGCCTGCTTCAGGGTCTTTGTACAGTTACCTTTGCTGGAACACCTTCTGTCTCCTGACTCTTTCTCCGGCTCCATGTGTGTCACCCTATGCTTTGTCCCATGGCATTTCCATGTGGTATTTTTGTTGCTCTTTTTTTGCATGTCTTTCCAACTACTGTGGTCCTGGCATTCAAGGGATCATAACGTGTTCCTTAATGTATCCTCAGTACCAGTATAATTATAGGTACAGAGAAGGTGCACAGGAAGTATATGTGCTGTGTAGCCTTGGAGAGGAAGTATATCCCTCCTGGAATGAAAGGTGGCAGCATGGGCTTGAAATCAGGGAAGCTTGGGAGGGGACACATATCCCTTTTTGATCTATCAAAATGGGGGTAATTATAACTGTTTCATTTAGTCTACACAATCAAACCAAATTTCATGAAATAATGTTTATGAGCATATACTACCTTTTGTTTTCCTGTAGGCATTCTGTGATGAAGGCTGGTTATGGTAAGAAAGATCATTCACCTGCATATTTACTAGGGAAAACACCCTGGGAATAATTCAGAGTACTGAAAGAATGCAATATATAGTACACAGAGAATGCATCATACACAGAACATATAAAATGGATAGGGAGAGGGAATTAACAGAATAAGTGAAGGTAGAAGTAGTTTGACAATATAATGAGGGGGACCAGGACCCAAAGTGTGGTGTGGCACCCCTAGTGAAGTCTGCAAAGTGCTTGGGATTGGTGCCCAAGCCACAGAAGAGAGAGGAGCTCTATCCTGTGTTTTGGTGTCTTTTCATAAAAATAACTTACTGGGAAGGTCTGACAGCACTTTTCATCAGCCCAAATGTCTCAGTCTCCCAGACATCCCATGGAGTTAGGACCAGAGTCTCATGGAGGGAAACGATGTCATATTGTGGTTTATTTAGCTGCAACTGCTGGCTGGGCACGATATTGGCCCTTTAATGACTATCTGATTTCTTCCTCCCAGTAAGACTGGAAGGCACCAGCCCACTCAACAGATGAAGAACTATAAAGTTGGAGGATGTGGACATGGTCCTCTTCACAGTTATAGTTACCTTTGGAAGGAGCTACATTGACTGTATAAAACATTATAAGGATCTTCAGGGACTTAATAACCATTTGGAGGGTGAAGGTAACTTTCTAACAATGTTTCTTTGAAACTAGAGAAAATTGATACAATTATTTCAGTCTTGTATCTTCTTGTCATTAAAAATTTAAAAACCAGGTTAAAAGTATATTCTGTTCCCCTGCTGTGTGTATGTACCATGCTCTGCTCAGTCCTTTGAGAGCCATGAGAGAAGTTGTGATCCCTGCCATGACTT
>NW_006970792.1:0-425 GCF_000164805.1 Carlito syrichta | reverse complement strand
CAGAGTTCCTTTAGGTTGCTTGTGCTGCATGGTAAAAGGAGGAGGAAAATGGGGTCAACAGCTCCCGAACACATCCTAACAGTCTCGGGGTCCATGGCCCACCCTGATCCCTAACACTCAGTGGGCCTCTGTGGCCGGCTCCCAACATCTCCCGCTTTTTTATTTTTTAGCACAAAACCATGAAACTTGGTGTTGAGTTGAGAAATGTTCTTCTTCAATACTCTGAAAATAACTAGATGTAAGCATAGCAGCACAAGAATCACTGTCCCGCAAATTCCCACATTAAAGAGTATAGACATCAATGACTTTTTATTAACAAACAATGAGAAGTTATTAAATATGGAGCTAGTCATTTTATAGGACTGGAACTGCTTTTCAGCAACCGTCAAGTCCTGCATGTCTTGATGTAATTTAGTAAGGTCTAT
>NW_006970791.1:0-314 GCF_000164805.1 Carlito syrichta | reverse complement strand
TGAAGTAAGCTAGTTAAGTCAGCTGGCTAGCTGCTGGCTGGTAATGTATCTAGGCAATTAAGTCATCTGGCTAGCCAGTTGGCTAGCTAGATAGTTAGCTAATTATGTTAGCTGTCTTGTCAGCTTTCTAGCTAGTTAAATCACCTAGTTAAGTCAACTGACTAGCCAGCTGGCTAGTTAAGTCAGCTTGATATGTCAGCTAGCTACCTGGATAGACAGCTGACTAGCTAGATAAGTAACCTAGTTAATTCAGCTATATAGCCAGTTGACTAGTTATGTAACAAGCTAGTTAATTCAACTGGCTAGATAGCAGG
>NW_006970790.1:0-381 GCF_000164805.1 Carlito syrichta | reverse complement strand
GACTCAGAATGTGTAGAGTCATATTAATTATTAAACTTTATCAATATATATTTAAAACACGAGAGTAGAACACAGACCCACTTAATGTTTTATCTTCTCTCTCCATACTTTGCCAATTTCTGTAAGTTTTTTGTTTTGTTTTGTTTTGTTTTTTAACCATAATGAGTTCATTGAGCTTACTTTGTACTAAGAAGTACATCATACACAACTGATGTCACCACTCTGTTTTTGAAGCCTCAGGTTATACCTGTTTGAGTAGTAAATGTTTAGAAATGTTAAAGAGTAAAGCAAAATATGAAATCATAGAAAATTATAATGAATATGAAAGACAATATATCAGTAGAAACTGCTTTTACATGAGCTGAAGCCCAGAAAATATTT
>NW_006970789.1:0-321 GCF_000164805.1 Carlito syrichta | reverse complement strand
CTGGCGTCCAGGAACATGAGACCAGGCTGGACACCATAGCAAGTCCCCACCTCGACCCCAACAAAAGCCAAAAAACCTTGGGTGACTGCAGGACTAGGTGGGAAGATACCTTCTGACACAAAGTTCAAGACCAGGCAGGAACACCAGGATTAAAGAAATTGAAAGCCCAGGCTGAGAAGATGGTCCTAGTTGTACAATTTGAGAGCAGCCTGAGCAACCTAGTGAGGAAACAAAAGATAGATAGAAAGAAAGAAAGAAAACAAGAAAACAAGAAAGAAAGAAATACATTCTGCTGCAAACCTTTTGCCCTCAGTCCTTCCC
>NW_006970788.1:0-314 GCF_000164805.1 Carlito syrichta | reverse complement strand
CTTTTCAAAGCCACAGCCCTATTTTCTGCCCACTGACGGTCTTTTGGGAACAATAGACCCAAGACTGGGCCTCCTTCCTGAATAATCTCTGTCTGTTCACGATGATTCCAACTGCATAGACAAATGGATGCTCTTTTTTGTCCTTTTTTTCTTTGAGTCGGAGTCTCACTCCATTGCCCAGGCTAGAGTGTGGTGGCTCTCTCCCAGCCACCACAGACTCGGCCCGCCAGGCTCTGGTGAGAATTTCCCCAGCTTTCAGAGTTTCCAGAAATACAGGCGTGTGCCCCCATGCCTGGTTCATTTCTAATGGAGGG
>NW_006970787.1:0-2682 GCF_000164805.1 Carlito syrichta | reverse complement strand
AGCCTGGGCAGCTTGGCGAGAGCTTATCTCTACAAGAAGCCAAAAAAAATGAGCCAAGAGGGGTGGCACATGCCTCTCTTTCCACCCACTCTGGAGGCCATGGTGGAAGGATCACCAGAGCCCAGCCAGTGAAGGCTGCAGTGGCCAAGAGCAGGCCACTGCACTCTGGCCTGGGAGACAGTGCGTGACGTCGACTCAGCAAGATGATACCAACCACCACTGCCACAACCACAGGCCGGGCTCAGGGGCTAAGCCTGGCATCCCAGCCCTTCAGAGGCCAAGACGAGTAAACGGCCTGAGCCTCCGGATTGAAGACCAGCTCAGGAGACTGAGTGAGACTGTGTCTTAGCCATCAGAAATAAAACCAAAGATTAGCCGGTTGTGGTGTTGCAGGCTGTGGTTCCAGTCACTCGGGGAGACATTCTGGGACAATCGCCTGAGCCCGGCAGGTGGAGTCTGCGGTGACCTTGAGTGTGCCCCTGCACTAAGGCCTGGGAGATAGAGCATGATTTTGACTCCAAATAATAATAATCACCACCACCACCACCATTGCCACCCAGTGAGAGGAGTCAACCTCAGGGATGAGAGAGACAAAGATACTTCCCACCCATCATTTGCAGGAGGTTTCAAAGGTTGTCACTGGTCAGTTTGTCCTGTGCCTTTGGCCACGCATCCCAGAAGGCCTGCTTCCACACTCCATGGCAAAGACATGTGTGAACTCATGGAACAGACAGTCCAAGTTAGGGCGACCGTTGGACACAGAATGATCAAACAGGTTTGGCAATGCTGCGGCCAGCCCAGTTTCCGGTCGCCTGTTCTGCCAAATTCAGTGTGGGGAGGGCCCTTCCTCTCCTGATCACTCCATTGTCTCCCGCCTATGCAGACCCTTCGCTAGTGGGGCATGGATGCCAGTCGTGACACATGTGGGGGGTGTCTTTTTTATCGCTGAAGTCTCTGTTGGCCTGGTAGGGTGTGGTGGCATGATCGTGGCCCCTGGGGCCTCGAACTACAGGTTGAGGAGGCCCTCCCACTTCAGCCCCTAGCAGCCACCATGACAGACCCGATTTTGGGGACTTCTCACCGAGACGAGGTCTGTCAATGTTGCCCGGGATTGTCTCCGAACCCTGGGCTCAGGCAGCCTCCTGCTTCGGCATCCCAGAGCAAGGGGCTCATGGCCATGAGCCACAATGCCCAGCCAGAAATCGCACGTTCTGTTGTGGGGGTGAAACAAAGGAACGCCCTGGGATTGAGGCCACTGCATCCCATGTAGCCGGGACCGCAGACGCCACCTTGTGCGACTCCAGTGTTTGCATTCTTGGGAGTGACTAGATCTCATTACGTGGTACAAGTTGGTCTCAAACTCTCGGGCTTCAACAGTCCCCCATCTCGGTCTCCCAAAGCCACAGCCCAATTGTCTGGCGATGCACCATCTTTCAGGAACTCTAGGCCCTAGGCTGGGGCCTCCTTCCAAAATGATCTCTGGCTGTTCACGATGATCCCAACTCGATTCACAAATGGATCCTCTTCTTTTTCTTCCATTTTTCATTTTTTCTTTGATTCGGAGTCTCACTCCATCACCCAGGTTGGAGGGTGGTGCCTCGCTTCCAGCCACAGCAGCCTTGACCTGCTGCGCTCCTGTGAGTCTTTCCCTGGCCTTCTGAGGAGCCAGAACAGCAGGTGCATGCCACCATGCCTGGCTCTTTTAGGATGAAGGGTAAAGACGAGTCTCACTGAGGTGCCCGGGCAGGTCTTGGCCCAGGGCTTGGGTCAGATGCTGATCTCGGCCTCCCAAAGTGCTGGGATGGTGAGGCTGAGCTCCAGAACCTGGCCTTGATCCTTCCTTGAAAACGAACTAGTAGGCCTGGTGTGTCAGCTCATGTTTGGAATCCCAGTGCTCTGGGAGGCCAAGGCGGGAGAATGGCTGGAGCCCGGGAGCCCAGGGGCATCCTGGGCATCTCAGGGAGACCCTGTTTCTGTACCCATAAAAATAGCGGGTGTGGGGTCGAGGTACCCATCTTCCTGGCCAGAGGCTGAGGTGGGAGGATTGTTGGAGCCCATGATTTCGAGGTTGGCTGTGAATGTCGGTTGTGTCCCTGGGCCCCAGTCTGGGCCACAGAGCCATACCCTGTCTCCAAAAACATCAGAATCAGACACAGATTTTCCACTGTGCGTGGTGTGTTCACAGGGCGACTGTCTTTGGAACCAGAAAAATGAGATGGGGGGAAGAAATGTCTCTGGGTGAGGGATGTGTCCCTTGCCTTTCTTGGCGGAAGGTCCTCATTGCCAAGATGGAGGGTCAGCTTGCCTGAGGCACATTTCACATCTCGGAGAGAGCCAATAGGAACCCGGCCAGGGAGACTTGGACACTCCCGCACCAAAGTGGGAGCAGCCATATGGGTGGTTTGTGGGTGAAAGGTGCAGAGGTCGGGGAATCGTCACATCCTCTGGGGGCAGCAGGGAGGAAGGACCGAGGGCAGAAGGTTTGCAGAAGAATGGGTTTCTTTCTTTCTTTCCTTTCTTTCTACCTTCCTTACACCTTTCCTTTCTTCTTTCTTTCTTTCTTTCTTTCTTTCTTTCTTTCTTTCTTTCTTTCTTTCTTTCTTTCTTTCCTTTCCTCACTCTGCACCATCTCCCAAACTCCTGTGATCACAGGCTTTCCATTTCATTGACTTCCTGGTCTCC
>NW_006970786.1:0-333 GCF_000164805.1 Carlito syrichta | reverse complement strand
ATAGATACTTCTCAAAAGAAAACATATTAGCAGCCACAGACACATGAAAAAATGCTCAGCCTCACTGATCATCAGAGAAATGCAAATCAAAACCACCCTGAGATGTCACTTACCTCCAGTAAGAGTGGCCATCATTAATAAAACAAACAAAAAAAACAACAGATGCTAGCGAAGATGAGAAATGCTTACTAGGTCAATCTCTATGGAAAACAGTGTGACAATTCCTAAAAGAATTAGAAATTGACCTTGCATATGACCCAGCAATCCCCCTTCTGGGACTACACCTTAAGGAACTTAAATCACTCCTACAAAAAATACCTACACACAAATGTT
>NW_006970785.1:1938-3142 GCF_000164805.1 Carlito syrichta | reverse complement strand
TTCCTCTGTGAAGGTTGTCCAGTGACATGTCCTTCTTCATAATGAGTGCCCAAATGACAGGTCCTGCTCTGCTTTGGGTGCCACAATACCTAGCCCTCTTCTGTTATGAGTGTGCCAATGAATAGCACTTGTCTGTGAAGTGTGCCTCAGTTACTGGTCCTATTCTGTGATCATTGTCATAGTGAGTAGCCCTCATCTTTAATGGGTGCCCCAGTGGCTCCACCACCTCTGTGTTGGGTGCCCCATTGACTATCCCTCCTTCCTGATTGGTGCCTCAGTGACCAGTCTTCTGTGATGTGTGCCATAGTGATAAGTACTCTTCTGTGGTTTGAGTTCTAGTGACTAACTCTGCTCTGTGATACATACCTTTTTAACTGCCCCTCCTTTGTGATAGGTGCCCAAGTGACTGGCTCTCTTCCTTGAAAAATGACCTAGTGACTGATAAACTTCTCCGATGGGTGTCACAGTGACTAACTTTCATTTGTAATCACTGTCCCAGAAACTGGTTTTCTAAATAATGTGTGCCCCAGTGACTAGCCCTCCTCCTTTATGGGTGCCCCAGTGACTCTGCCTCCATAGTGTTTGCTACTCTAGTGACTGGCAATCCTCCAAAAGTCATGCCATTGTGACTAGGCATCCTGTGTGCAAGATGTCCCAGTGACAGTCTCCTCCATATTTTTACACCAGAGACATGACTGAAATTATGATGGGTTTCCCAGTGACTACCACTCCTCAGTGATGGGTGTTCCAGTGAATAACACTCCTCTGTTCCTCTGTGATGGTTTTCCCAATCACTGGACCTCCCTCATAATGGGTTCCCCAGAGAATGACCCTCCTCTGTTATGGGTGCCACACTGACTAACCCTTCTCTGTGAGGGGATCCCACATGACTGACGCATTTCTGAGATGGTTTCCCCATTGAATGACTCTCTTTTGTTATGGGCATCGCAGCTACTTTCCCTACCTGTGATTTGTGACCCAGTGACTGGCTCTTTTCTTTGAAGGCTGTTCCAGTGATTGTCCTTGTTCTGTGATGAGTGCCTCAGTGGCTATCTTCCTCTTTGTTTTGTGCATCACTTCCTTTTCCTTCTCTGTGATTGAAGCACCAGTGACTAGTTATCCTCTGTAACTGTTGATCCAGCGAATGGTCCTCAACTGTGATGGACACTCCAAAGACTCTCCCTCCATTGCGATGTGTGTCCCA
>NW_006970785.1:0-910 GCF_000164805.1 Carlito syrichta | reverse complement strand
TCCTGTTATAGGCATCTCATTGACTGACTTTCCTCAGTAAATGTGATCCCACTGACTGGCTTTCCTATCTTTTGGGTGCCCAGGTGATTGACTTTCCTGTGTGATGATTGTCCCATTGATTGACTTTCCTGTTTGATGAGTTCTCCAGTGAGTAGACTCCTTCTATGATGGGTACCACAGTAGCTGTCCCTTCTCTGTGATGGGTGTCCAATGAATACACCTACTCTATGATTTGTGTCCCAGTAACTGGCCATCTTCTATGATGACTGTCTCAGTGACTGGCCTCCCCTGTGATGAATTCCCAGTGACTACACCTCCTTTGTTATGGTTGCCCCAGTGACAGGCCCTCCTCTGTGATGCTTGTCCCAGCAACAAGGCCTCCTCCATAACGTTTGCCCCAATGCTAGGCTCTCCCCTGTGATGGATGTCCCAGTGACTGACTCACCTTTGTGATGGTTATTCTAGTGACTGAAATCTCTCCTCTGTCTTTGGTACCCTAATGACTTGCCCTTCTTTATAATATGTGCCCCAGTGATTGGCACTCCTATGTGATGGGTGCTACAGTGACTGTCACTTTTCTGTGAAAGATGTGCCAGTGAGTTACCTTCCTCTATGATCAGATTCCCAGTGACTGCCTTTCATAATAATGAATCCACTATTGACTCACCGTCCTCTGTGATGGGTGCCCAAATAACTGATCCTATTTTGCTTTGGGTGCCACAGTAACTGGCCTTGTTATGTGATGAGTGTTCCTGTTACTCGCTCTCCTCTGTGATCTGGGTCCCAGTGAATGGCTTTCTTTCATATTGGATGTCCTAACCTTCTTCTCTGATTGGAGCACTTGTGACTATCCCTTCCACATAATGGCATCCTCAGTAACTAGACCCTCTCTGTGAAGGTGATCCCAGTG
>NW_006970784.1:0-345 GCF_000164805.1 Carlito syrichta | reverse complement strand
ATTCCTGGTTCCCCTTTCAAAGACCTCCCCAAAATGTGGATTCTCCTAAACCCATGTCCCTATTCCCACCAGACCGACCACAAGAAATTTCTGTAGTTTGAGGTAATCTGAATCGAGGGATTTTATACCAATATGCCATTTGATTCCTAGGGTACCTGATTATGGTCCTGGATGTTCCTAAGGCACAAAAGTATATTTGGACCAGATCCTCGATTACAACTATCAAGAGAATAGAATGTTCCTGGAGATCTGTAATGACCAACTAAGACACAATAAGATGTTTGTGCCAGATTCACGATTACAACTATGAAGAGAATAGAAAGTTCCTGGGGATCTGCAATGAAT
>NW_006970783.1:0-1120 GCF_000164805.1 Carlito syrichta | reverse complement strand
CCAGCTAACCAGCTAGCTAGCCAACTAACTTAACTAGCTTGCTACCAATATACCCAACTGGCTAGCCAACTGACTTAACTAGCTGACTTAACATGCTAGTACCTATATAGCCAGCTGACTTAAACAGGCTGTCTAGGTAGCTACCTAGTAATCTGACTTAAATTGTTTAGTTAACTAGCTAGGCACCTCACTAACAAGCTGACTTAAATAGTTAGCTGCCTAGAATAGCTAGCTGATTTAACCAGCTAGCTACCAAGTTAGCTCACTAGTTATATAACGTGCTAGCTAGGTGACTTAATTATCTTACTTAACTTGTTAACTAATGAGCTAGCTGGCTGACACAACCAGCTGACTTAACTCGTTAGCTACCTAACTAGGTGGCTGACGCATCCAGTTGACTTAACTCATTAACTAACTAGCTAGCTAGCTGTCTTAACCAGCTGACTAATTTAAAAAGCTGACAACTAGCTGACTTAGGTAGCTGACTTAATTTTTTAGCTAGCTGACTTAAATGGCTGACTTAACTAGTTAGCTAGCTGACTTAACTACCTGAGCTAAATAGTTAGCTAACTATTTAATTAGCTGAATAACTAACTGATATAAAAATTAGCTATCTGTGGTGCATGCCTGTAATTCCGGCTACTCGGAAGGCTGAGGCGGAAGGATCGCTGGAGCCCAGCAGGCCGAGGCTGCGGTGGCCGGGAGCGGCCACTGCACTCCAGTCTGGGCGACAGAGTGAGACTCCAACTCAAAAAAAAAAAAAAAAAAAAAAAATTAGCTATCTAATTAGGGAGCAAATTTACATAGCTGAATTAGTTAGCTATCTAGTTAGCTGACTTAACTAGGTAGGTTAAATAGGTAGCTGACTTAACTAGTTGTATAACGAGATAGTTAGCTGACATAACCAGTTGGTTAATGAGTTAGCTAACTGTTTTAACTTGTAAATCGAGTGAACTAGCTTTCTTAACTAGTTGGTGAACGAGTTAGCAAGGTGACTTGTTTGTGGCTGACGAGTGGAGAGACTACATAGCTGGTTTAACACTTTGACTGACAACACGGCCGACTAGTTAGCTGGCTTAACAAGTCGGCTGAATTGTCGGCTGACTAGTTACCTTGGTGA
>NW_006970782.1:0-674 GCF_000164805.1 Carlito syrichta | reverse complement strand
TTTACTACCTAGCTAGCCATATGGCTAGCCATCTGAGTTAACTAGTTGACTTAAACAGCTAACTAGCTCGCTAGCCAGGTGACTCAACTAGATAATTTAATTAGTGAGCCAGCTGGCTAGACAGCTTACTTAACTAGCTCTCTACCTAACTAGCTAGCTGGCAAGCCAGCTGAATTAACTAGCTGAATTATGTTGCTGGCCTGATTGCTAGTCAGCTGAATTAACTAGCATACTAAATAGCTAGCAAGCTGGCTAGCCAGCTGACTTAACTCAGTGACTTAACTAGCTAGCCAGGGGACTAGACAGCTGACCTAATGATCTAGTTACCTAGTTAGCCAACTGTCAAGTCAACTGACTTAACTAGGTGACATAACTAGCTAGCCAACTGACTAGCAGACTGATATAACTGCCTAGCTCCCTAGCTAGTCAGCTGGCTATCCAGCTCACTTAAGTATATAGCTACATACATAGCCCACTGGTTTGCCAGCTGACTTAGATATCTAGCTACCTAGCTAACCAGTTGGCTTGTGAGCTGACTTAACTAGGTTCTTTAATTAGCTATATAACTGGCTAGCCAGCTGACTTAACTAGCTAGCTACCGAGCTAGGTAGCTCGCTATCCAATGACAACTCACCATCTTAACAAGCTAGCAACTTGACTTAACTAGCTGATTT
>NW_006970781.1:0-350 GCF_000164805.1 Carlito syrichta | reverse complement strand
CAGGTTGAGGCTGCGGTGGCCGGGAGCGGCCACTGCACTCCAGTCTGGGCTACAGACTGAGACTCCAACTCAAAAAAAAACATAAAGTCAATAGATAATGTGATATATTAATGAAGAGGGCACTTTTACTAGACATACTGAGGCAAAAGCTGTAAATGATGCCACTTCAGACTTGGTCTCGGGTTGGAAAGTGGTAGGGAAATGTTTGTGACTTTTACCTGCCTGCATACATTAGTTTGACATAAAATGGGACATGAGTGCCACGGTTTCCTTTGGGGCAATAAAAAATCTTTGGCTCAGAATATCACATGTTCTCACTCATATAATGGACCTTGAACATCCAATGTAAT
>NW_006970780.1:0-356 GCF_000164805.1 Carlito syrichta | reverse complement strand
ATTATTTCATAAAATAGTGGTTTTGATTTGACTTTAGTCTTTCAGAAAGAGGAAGAAATTTAGAGTAAAAAACATGCTAAAATGCTTCAATTGTATTCTGATGAAAGGGTTTCTTTCTGCACCTTTAGAGCAGGTTTTTAGCTTTCAGCAATGGCAGGCAGGTAGGGTGCCCCTTTTTCTCTTTTGTTTCAACAGCCGGAAATTGGAGCAATAGGATTTTCTTTTTTTTTTTTTAATTTTAAAATTATGGGGCACAGTTAAGGCTTAGGTTTACAAAGGTTTACAAATATGCGCCATTCAGGCACCCTTGTTGATAAGGGGTGTCTCCCCATCCCCAGACAGATATTCACTACTGT
>NW_006970779.1:0-360 GCF_000164805.1 Carlito syrichta | reverse complement strand
TTTATTGTGTTTTTAAAAATAAATATATTATCTTTTTAAAGGTATTACCCTGCTTTCAGTGTGGTGGTTTGTTTTGTCTACATGAAAATGGTTATATAACCTTACATGTTTGAAGATCTTATAATAGCACTTCCATCACTTCAAATGAGGAGCCAGATGAGTTTTTGTATCATAATGTTCATTATATTTTTCTTCAAAATATGGGGAAGTCTCTATGCATTATTGTTCAAGAGCATGCATATAGCTACAAGTAGTGAGCCATATCTGGCTGAAAGCTACTCAAGAGGGAACATTCTGTTGATCTGAATGCATCTATCTGCACAATTTGCAAAATGATTATGTTCTGAGAATATCAATGTA
>NW_006970778.1:0-2770 GCF_000164805.1 Carlito syrichta | reverse complement strand
AAGAAAGAAAGAAAGAAAGAAAGAAAGAAAGAAAGAAAGAAAGAAAGAAATCCATTGTTCTGCAAAACTTGTGTCCTTAGTCCTTCCCCACCAGCCCACCCACATGTGAAGGTCCCCCAAGCTCAGCACCTTTCACCCACAACCCTCCCCATGGCTGCTCCCTCTTTGGTGTGGGAGTTCCCAAGGCTCCCTGGCAGTGTTCTTGCCAGCTCTCCTCTCTGAGGTGTGAAATGTGCCTCAGGCAGGCTGACCCTCCCTCTCAGCAACAAGGACCTTTCACCAATATAGGCTAGGGACAATCCCTCACCTGGGGAAATTTCTTCCCCCAATCCCATTTTTCCTGGATCTAAAGATAGTTACCCTGTGAACACACCATGCGCAGTTGACAATCTGTGTATGAATCTCATGTTTTTGCAGACAGGGTATGGCTCTGTGACCAAGGCTGGGGCCCATGGACATGCCCAATGTTCATTGTCAGGCTCGAAATTCTGGGCTCTGGCTATCCTCCCGCCTCAGGCTCTGGAGTGCCCCTGAAGACGGGCACTTCGAATCCAGACACCCTGTTTGGATGAGATCCCGGTAACGGGATCTCCCTGCATAGCACAGGCTGGCATTGGGCTCCTGGGCTCCAGTCATCCTCTGGGCTCGGCCTCCCAGAGCACTAGGATTGCATACGTGGGACGCTGCACCAGGTTTTCTGGGTTTTTTTTGAGGAAGGATAGTGGCTGGGCTCTGGGGCTCAGCCTCATCATCCCAGCATTTTGGGAGGCCGAGTCCAGTGGGCAGCCTGAGCCCATGGGTTGAGACCCGCCCAGGCACCATGGCGAGGCTCGTCTTTCCTCTCCATCCCAAATGAGCCAAGTGTGGTGGCATGTGCCTGTTGTTCCAGCTACTCAGAAGGCCGGGGAAAGGCTCAAGGGGGCCTGGCGGACCAAGGTAGCAGTGGCCAAAAGCAAGCTACTGCCCTCCAACCTGGGCGATGGAGTGAGACTCCAACTCAAAGATAAAATGAAATAAGGAAAAAAAGAAGAGCATCCATTTCTGTTTGGAGTTGTGATCATCATGAAAAGACAGAGATCATTTGGGAAGGAGGCCCCAGCCTTGGGCCTAGAGTTCCTGAAAGATGATAAATCTGCAGACAATTGGACTGAGACTTTGGGAGGCCGCGGTGGGGGACTGCTTGAAACTAGGAGTTCGAAACCAGCCTGTGAAACATAACAAGACTTTGTCCCTCCCAGAACAAAAGCACTGGAGTCGCCCATGGTGGTACCTGCGGTCCTGGCTACACGGGATTTGATGAGCTCCATCCCAGGGCATTCCTTTGCATCACTCTGACCTACAGAACATGCTAGTCCAGGTCAGGCACTGTAGCTCATATCTATCAGCCCCGCACCCTGGGAGGCTGAGGTGGGAGGCCGCCTGAGCCAAGGGTTGGAGACCAGCCCAGGCAACGGTGACAGACTTCATCTCAGGGAGAAGTTCCAAAAATCAGGTCTGTGGTGGTGGCCCCCAAAGTCCTGACTGATCAGGGGTTAAGCTGGAGGAATTCCTGAGCCCCACAGTTCAAGGGCCTGGGAGCCAAGATCGTGTTGCCACCCCCAGCCTGCCCCGGCTGGGTTCTGGTGATCCACCGGCCATGGCCTCCTAAGTGGGCAGAACGACAGGTGTGTGCCACCATGTTCGGCTCATATTTTTGGCTTCTTGAAGTGATGAGCTCTTGCTATGATGTCCGGGCTGGTGGCCTTCTCACCACTCTCAGGACTCCACCACGAGGCCCACTCACTTCAGACAACCCAGGACTGTGAACAGTTCAGCCGTAGTCACCTTCTGAGCCTGCCATGAGTTGTGGGGTCCTGGCACAGAGTCCTGTCTCTGCTGGGTAGCCCACCCCTCTGTCCACCTCCATCTCAGGACGGACATGCTCACTCCTCCCATGGACTGCCTCGGGGGAAGGAATGAGGTGACTCTCAAACCATAGGGGGAGGGCTGAACAGGCGACTCACGCCTGTCTCCTCGGCTTCAGGAGAGGCCTCACTTCAGGGAGGCTGAGAGAGGAAGATGGTCGAAGTCCAGGTGCTGAGATCAGGTTGGAGACCTTAGCCTACCCCCACCTCAACTCCAAGCAAAACCCAGAAAACATTGAATGAGGGCAGGCCTCAATGGGAGAATCGCCTCCAACCCAGAGGTCAAGACCAGGCAGGAAGACCAGGATGCTGACCAAATGGAAAGCCTGCTATCATAGCAGTTTTGGAGGCCCAAGCTGAGAGGATGGCCCTAGTTGTGCTGTTTGAGAGCAGCCTGGGCAACTTAGTGAGGAAAGCAAAAAAGAAAAAAGAAAGAAAGAATGAATGAATGAATGAGTGAATGAATGAATGAAAGAAATTAAAGAAAGAAAGAAAAATGAAGAAAGGAAGAAAGCAAAGAAAGAAAAAGAAAGTATGAAAAAAAGAAAGAAATCCATTCTCCAGCAGACCTTCTGCCCTCAGTTTATCCCCCTAACTCCCACATGTGAGGGTTCCCCAAGCTTGGCACCTTCCAGCCCCAACTCTGGTGCTCTGCCTCATCATTCCAGCCCTTTGAGAGACAGAGGCCAGCGGCTGACCTAAGCCCTTGGGCTGAGACCCTCCCGGGTACCTCGGCAAGACTCATCTCTACCCTCCTTCCCAAATGACCTGGCATGGTGTCATGTGGCTATTGTTCTGGCTCCTTGGAAGCCTGTGGAAATGCTCACCAGAGCCTGACAGGCAGAGGTTGTGATGGTCAGAAGAGA
>NW_006970777.1:0-3910 GCF_000164805.1 Carlito syrichta | reverse complement strand
GGTTGGTTAATCACTGTGGCACCGATTATGGATGTATTTGTGATATAAAAAGGCTAGCTTATTGGGCACCAATCATACAAGAGGCCCAGTCACTGGGCACACATTATAGAAGAGGGCTAGTCACAGAGAAACCCATAAAAAATAATAAGCAGTCCCTGAGGCACCAATTATGAAGGAGATCCAGTAAGTAGGATATCCATTACTGAAGACAGTGAGTCACTGGTCACTCTTCATAGGGGCAGAGTATTCACTGGGACATCAATTTTGCAGAAGGGCTAGCCACTGGACTATTGTCACTTGAGTGCCTATCACTGTGGCACCCATCACATCAGGGAGATAGTCACTATTGCATCCATCACAGAGGAAGGGTGGTCACTGGGGCACCCATCAAAGAGCAGGGCAATTCACTGTGACATCTATCACACAGGAGGTACAGTCACAAAGGTATACACTGCAGAAGAGGGTTACTTACTGGAACACCCATTACAGAAAATGGTTTTTCATGGTGGCACTCATCACAGTGGGGCATCAGTCATTTGGGTACCAATTATAGAGAAGACCCAGTCACTGGGACTCCCCCTATAGAGAAGGGCCAGTACCTGGGGCACTCATCATACAAGGGCCAGGTCCAGTGACAACCATCACAAATGAGGCCTTGTCACCGAAGTACCTATTATTGATTAGGCCCAGTAAGTGGGACACTCATCACAGAGGAGGGATAGTCACTGGAGAGACCATTGGAGAATAGAACCAGTCACTGTGACATTAATCATGAGACGATCCAGTTACTGAGACACCCATAAGGGAGGAGGGCCTGTCATTGGGCCACCCATTAGGGAGGAATGCTCAGACTGGGCAGTCACTGGGACAACAATCACATAAGAAAGCCAGTCACTAGGACACCCTTCAAAGAGGAAAGAGGAGAGCCAGACACTGATGCATACATTACAGAGGAGGAGCAGCACTAGGGAACTCATGGATGATGACCAGTCACTAAGGCACTGACCACAGGGAAGGACAAGTTGCTGGGACACCCATCACAAATGAGTGCCAGTCAATGGGATACATATTATAAAGTAATGCCAGTCACTGTGGGAACTAACACCGAAAAAGGCTACTCATTGGGGCACCCATCACAGAAGGATTCCAGTCACTGGGACACCCACAATAAAGGAGAACAAGTCACTGAGGCACACATCACAGCCTAGGGTCAGTCACGAAGGCAATCATCACAGAGAAGGGCAAGTCACTGGGGCACTTATTAGGAGTGGGCAGTCACTGAGGCTTTGATCTCAGAGAAAGGCAAGTAACTTGGACAGATATCACGGAGGAGGCAAATTAAGTGTGGTATACATGATTAAGGTGGGCTAGTTACTAAGGCAAATGTCTCACAGAAGGGCAAGTCATTGGAGAACCCATTATACAGAAGGCACAAAGAGGCGTCTATCACAGAGGAGAGTCAGTCAATGGGACACCCATCATAGAGGAGAGCCTATCACTAGGTCACCCATCACAGAGGAGGATTATTTACTGGGAAATCAATTATAGAATAAGCTCAGTTACTGGAATACACATAAAAGAGAACTGGTCACGTAAACACAAAATTTGGAGCAGTTCCAGTAACTCACCAATCACAGAGGAGGCTCAGTCATTGGAGAACCCATTATGGAAGAACGCCAGTTACTGGGTCACCCAACAAAGCGGAGGACCAGACATTGTGGTACCCGTCACAGAGGAGATATAATCATTAGGCACCCATTTTAGAGGAGTCCTAACAACTATGACACCCATCACAAGCGATAGTTATCATTGGGGAATCAATCATAGAAGAGGCTCAGTCATTGGGGCACCCATTATACAGAAGGCATAGTAAGTGAACCACCTATCGTAAAGCAGGACCAGTTACTGTGGCACCCATCACAGAGGAGAGCCAGTCAATGGACACTCTTCACAGAGGAGGGCAAGTCACTAGGGCATCCATTAGGGATAAGGGCCCTTCACTGGGGAACAGATTATAAAGGAGGGCGTGTCATAGAGACACCCTTTATTAAAGAATGCAATTCACTGTGGTACCCATCAAAGAGGAGTGTCAGTCACTGGAGTCCATTATAGAGGATTGCCAGTCACTGAGGCACCCTTGACAGAGGAGAGCCATTCACTAGGACTGCAATTACAAAGAAGTGCCAGTCACTGGGGCACTAATCAAAGAGAGAGCCAGTCACGGGGGTATCTATCACAGAGAAGAGCTTTCCACTGAGGCACCCTTCACAGAGGAAGACAAGTCTTTGGAGCATCCATCACATAAGAGGGCCACTCACTAGGGCACTCATCAGGAGGAGATGCAGTCATTTATGCACCCATTACAGAGGAGGGCTAGTCACCAAGACACATATCACAGAGGAGGGTTAGTCACTGTGACTCCTCCAACAGATGATGGTTAGTCACTTGGCACCCATATGAAAGAGGCAAGTCACTGGATCACCCATCAGAGACTACGGGTAGTCACTAGGACACCCATCACTTAGGAGGTCCTATCTTCAAAAAATCGATCACAAAGGAGTGCTTGTCCCTGGGGCAACAATTGTTCAGGAGGTCCAGTTACTATGACACCCATTACATAGCAGGGATAGTCAATACAGTGCCATTAATGAGGAGGTCCAGTCACTGTGGCATTCATCAAAAATTAAGCCCAGTGACTGGGGCTTCAGTAATTGTGGCAGGCTAGTCCCTGGGGCAAACATTATGTAGGAAACCCAGTCACTTGAACAATGATCACAGAATAAAGAAAATAAGTGGAGAAACCATTCAAAAAAAGAGTATCAGTTTCTAAAGCATTTTTCAGAGGCGGGTCTGTCACTGGGACAATAATCAGAGAGGAGGGTTAGTCAAAAAATTCACAATTCACAGAGAAAGCCTAGTCGCTGGGACATGCATCCGAGAATAAGACCTGCCACTGTGGCACCTAACATGGAGGGGCGCTAGCCCCTGTGGTCTCAATCATAGAAGAAAGCCAGACACTGGGACACGCATCAAAGAGGAGAACCAGTCAATGGGGCACCCATCACACAGAAGGGCAAGTCACAGGGACACCAATCCCAAAGAGAGCCAGTTACTGAGTCACAAAATATGGAGGAGGGCTTGTCACTGGGACAAACATCACAGAGGCAGGCCAGTCACTGTGGCACCCATCATAGAGGAAGTGTAGTCACTGGGCACCCATCACAAAGAAAGTCCCATCATTGCGACAGATTCACAGAAGAGTGCAAGTTACTGGGGTATCAATCACAGACAAGAACCAGTCACCATTGGGGCACTCATCACAGATGAAGTGTGGTCACTGGGACCCATAACAGAGAAGGCCCATTCACTGGAACAGTCATCACAGAAGATAAAGAGTCACTGGGGCAGCCATCACATTGTAAGTGCAGTCACAAGGGAGACCCCACACAGAGGAGTGCTAGTCACTGGGGCACCCAACATGGTAGAGAGTTTCTCAATTTGATACCCGTAACAAAGTTGGGTAGTCACTGGGACACCCATGATGGAGGTGGGCCAGTCATTGGGACATCATTCAGACAGGAAGGCTATTCACTGGTGAAACCATTATGGTGGAGAACTAATCACTAAGGCATTGATCACAGAGAAGGCCCAGTTACTGGGGTAAACATAAGGCAGGATGGTCAGTCAATAGGGAACCCATTACGAAGTAGACCTGGTCACTGTGGCACAAATCAGAAAGGAGGGCCTGCCACTGGTGCACCCATCACAGAGGAGGACCAGGTACTAATGCAACCATCACAGAAGAAGGTTAGTCACTGGGGTACCCATTATTGAGAAGGGCCTGTCACTGGGTCACCCAGCAATGAGGAAGGCCAATCACTAGAACACCCATCTCAAAGGAAGGCATGTG
>NW_006970776.1:0-505 GCF_000164805.1 Carlito syrichta | reverse complement strand
ATACCTGCACAAGTATGTTTGTTGCAGCTCTGATCACAATAGCAAAACACATGGTACCAATCATGTTGCCCGTCAAAGCTGGAATGGATAAAATAAATGTGGTATATACACACAATGGAATATTATACAGCCTTAAAAAAGGAAAGATATAAGGATTTTGCAGAACATTGGATGGATATGAGGTAGGTCATTCTCAGTGATTTATTACAGAAACAAAGAACATAGTTCAATATGTTCCCCTTCAGGAGATGAACTTGATCAATTATACTGCTATAAGAAAGTGATGGGCAGTAGTGGAAAATTTTAAGGGAGAGGGGTGAGATTGGCACTAGAGGGATACTGCTAAGGGAGGGCCAGACACATACCTCATGAACCAGGGACCATACATAATCAATGTTTGCATATGTAACTCTGAATTGTACCCCACATTTAAAAAAAAATTAAGATAAATAAATAAATAAATGAAAACTGTAAAGTGTCCAACTGACTATATTTGTTTTATTCT
>NW_006970775.1:0-3869 GCF_000164805.1 Carlito syrichta | reverse complement strand
TTGAGTATGTGCAGTGAGCTGGACAGGGCCACCATGCACAATGGAGGTAAAGTGAGTCTACTTACAGAGTGAAGGTTGGGTGTAAGAAATATAAGTCATCAAATGGCTTCTATTTGTTGGTCTGAGCAATTCAATGACTGGAAAGTAGAACTATTTCCTTAACTGAAAACAATGAAAAAGAGTAAGTTTCAGAGTAAGGGAAGCCTGTTGTTCAATTTATATGCAGTGTATTTGGCACATATTTAAAGTACTCACTTTGATAACTCCTGTCTCATCTCCATCACTTTTTTGTTGTTAAAACACATTAAAAGGAATCCTTCAACAAAATAGAAAAAAAAGCTAACTCAATAGCAAAACAGAGCATTTTGAATACCAATTTTCATACATTCAAAGCAAACTTGGAATCAGTGAGTGGTAGAGTTTTCTGGGCAAATCACTACTATCCATTAAGTTTTATACTAGTTTGGTTTTTGCTGCATGTACTCAACCATAAGAAGCCCTAAAACCACTGTTAAGATTAATTTTTTTGGTTGAGTGCAGTAGCTCATGCCTTTGGGAGGCTGAGGCAGGAGGATTGCTTGAACCTGAGAGTTGGAGACTAGCCTGGGCAACATAGCACGACCTCATCTTTACAAAAAATGTTAAAACCTGGAAGTAGTGGTGCATGCCTATAGTCCCAGCTACTCAGGCGCTTGACACAGAAGAATCGCTTGAGCCCAGAAGTTGGAGACTACGTTGAGTCATGATCATGGGTAACAGAGTGAGATCTTGACTCAAGAAATGATTAATTTTTTATTACAGTTACTATACATATACATAGAATTATGAAAATAAATTTTTCAGATTGCATCAATAATTTTAGAGTGTAACATAATTTAGAATTTAGTATCACAGTTTAATTAAGCAACGGTTTAATAACCTTTTTTCAATGAAAAAATTATTTGCAGCTGTAACTATGAAATTTCTGTAGGTAAATTCAAATCAAAATGTGTTAGAATACACAGATTCTGTTATTTACTTTTATACAATTCTTTAACAGTTAAAATAGTTATTAAAGTAGTAAAAGCCACATAGAGTTTCGATGTTTGGAAAAATGAAAATAATTTTCTGAAGGTTCCAATTATATACATATAATGTGAAGAAGTCTTCTGGACTAGGTGAGATTGGGTTAGCAGCCAGGATTCTTGTTGGCTGAACACTTAGCATCTTTCAGTCAATAGAGTAAAAGTCTATAATAGTCAGTGATCTATCCTAGAAACGAATATCTGTTGTATATTCACATGTTCTCACTCATAAGCAGACCCTGAATATTTATCATAATGCTATAAGAAAGGGATTGGCAGCAGGGGGACACATAACATCAATAAGTGTATCCGATCTCAAACCAGATCAAATTGGGGACCAAAGAAAGGCCCAAAATTTACCTATACAATGACCACTTATGTACCTAACCCTGAATTGTACCTCAGATCTTAAAAAAAAAAAAAAAGTATGGCCACTACAATATATTCCGTTTTCTAGTCCTTTAATGATGACACAACTTTATAGGAGCTTTTATTTAAAATCAAAAGATAAGCACACTTAAAAAATACTTACATAGATTTACTATGGAAAGTAATGTTACCACTTGATGTCTATTTGTTCATTTCCCCAAACCACTTCTTAGTTATCTCAACACATAAATTGTACTATTCACTTAAAATAATTTTGTATTTTATATTAAAATTTATATGTAATATAGTCATTTCCATGACATGCATCTTATTTTGTTGCCTTTATAGAAAATGTCCTCTCTGATATATCTGTAGCTTAAAGAATCAGCTAACTAGCATGAAAATCTTGGCATCAATTTACAATTGGGCTAAAGAATTATAATCTCATCTGCTCACTGAGACTGTGACAGTCTGGAAATGGTACTGGCTTCTTTTGTTGGCCATTTCACCAGTGACCTCAATGGCAGATGTCCAAGAGAGGGTCATCATGTGTTATTCATGTAGCTGGGGTTCATTCGAGAAGTGTCTCTTAACCTTTACTATAGGTTAAACATTTTTAGTGAATATTTATTGAATGACTAAATGAGTTTAGGAAATCTAGCTTGAGACATTGAGTTGAGCAGGGTTTCTTTTAACTTTTTAATTTGGAATAATTTTAGATTTACAGAAAATTTTGTAGATAGTATCAATGTTGTGACACACCCATCACTCTGATTCTCCTAATGTTAACATCCTGTAGAACTATAATTTTATCATTTTGCTTTTGTCAATACTAGACAATTAACATTAGTACAATGCTATTAACTACAGACTTTTTTTCCATCAGTTTTTGTCACTCATAGCCATTTTCTATTCCAGAATCCAATCCAGGATACCACATTGCATTTACTTGTCATGTCTTCCTGTCTCCTTCTATTTGTGACAGTTTTTGAGCAAACTTTTTAACATCTATGTTCAAAATAGTCATGTGTTTATAATCTCTAATATATTTGTCTAAAATTATTTTATTTGTCCATTGACTGGATGTTTATTGAGCATCTATCATAATACACCAAAACTGGCACTGGAATATAGTCATGATTAGAATATGCTTACCCTCAAGAAGTTTGCAATCTTTTGCAAGCAAAGAATTCTGGCTATGACATGAGGCTTTAACAGAGAAATGGGGAGAACATATGGGAGAGCCCCCACCTATGACTGGACACATTGGATGAGGTCCTCAAGGCAGTGAGTAAGATTTCCAGACAATTCAGGACATCGGCAACAGGGAGCAGCATGTGCAGAGGCACAGAGGTGCGAAGCAAGGTACAATCTCTAACACGTGGGGAGTGCAGGGAGCGAGTCAAGGGTGAACAGAACGGCCAAGGAGTGTCAGATTCTAAAATGTTTGCATGTTCTGCTAAAAAAATGTGAACTTCATGACACAGGCAGTGAGAACCACTGATTTGGTTTTTTCCTCAAAGCAAAGCCCTTGCCCTATGTTATGTGACAGAGCTTGCGACAAGATCATAGATCATTTTGTAAATTTACTCCTAACCTTTAGACTTTTAACCAGAACACTATGCTTCTGTTTTTTCTTAAAGTTTAATACAGATTAAGAAAGTCTTTAGAACTGAAGTTATTCATAAACATTTTTAGAAGCTCTCTTTTGCCAAAAGTAAATTTTAGCATAACAAATGGAACCATACAGTGTTCCTTTATTATCTGAATCCTCATATTTCCTAAAGATAAGAAATATGATGGATGTGGATGGAATCAAGAGCTGGGGAGGAACACAAGAATGTTGCTAAAATGTGGAATCAGTGTTCTGAATGCAGAAATGGTGTTACATTTATAAGATTAACATTTTAAAATACAGGTAGTTTAACCATTTGTTGAAATCTTCACTACAAGCATAAGATGAAGCAATTTCATTCTGAATTGATACAAGGTGCAAAGAACAAAATTATAACTCTTTAGATCATGTCCATAATTTGTTGTGTCTCTGTGTGAGAAACCAGTATTATTTAGTCCTTGCTATTCAGTGTGTGATCAGCTTCACCTGGGAGTTTCTGAATCTGTATTTGTATTTGTCACAAGGTCTCCAGGTGACTCATACACACACTAAAATTTTAGAAGCACTAATTTACTACCTTGTTTGTTAGATTTTAAAATTTACATGAAGCATGAGATATTCATAAATAAAATCATAGTTACAGTTTGTTTTAAAAGAAGAAATCATGTTAAGATGATATAAGCATGCTAAAATCCTAGAAAGAAAGAACATTGCATATAAGTATGAATCCTTTTAAACATGCATTTTTATTTTTACCTAGGAGGATGCAAGGGACAAATGGGACTTCATTCAAGGGCTAACTTCAATCACTTGGGCCTTTT
>NW_006970774.1:0-551 GCF_000164805.1 Carlito syrichta | reverse complement strand
TCTCCATTGCATTCCATTCTGTTCTATTCCATTCCATTCATTTCCTCTACATTGTATTCCCTTCAATTCCGTTCGTTTTCTTTCAGGCCACTCCAGTACTTTCCATACCATTCCATTCCATTCCACTCCATTTCATTTCTTTCCAATATATTCTATTTCATTCCTCTCCATTCCATTCCATTTCATTTCTCTCCATTCCATTCCATTCCATTCCATTCCACTTTACTCCATTCCATTACACTTTACTCCATTTCATTCCTCTCCCAATAAGTCCATTCCTCTCCATTCCATACCATTCCATTGCAATGCAATCCATTTTATTCCTTTCACTTCCATTCCTCTCTATTCAATTCCATTCCATTTGTCTCCATTCCTTTCCTATTCATTCCTCTCCATTTATCTTTATTGCATTCTATTCCATTCCATTTCTTTCCATTCCTTTATATTCCTCTCCATTCCATTCCATTCCACTGCATTGCATTCCTTTCCTCTCTATTCCTTTCAATTCTAGTCCTCTCCTTTTCATTCTGTTCCATTCCATTCCTTTTCAC
>NW_006970773.1:0-528 GCF_000164805.1 Carlito syrichta | reverse complement strand
TAAATAGCCAGCCAGCAGGCTGGAGAGTCAGATATCCAGCTGGCTTAATTAGCCAGGCACCTTGCTGGTCAGCCAGCTAGAAAGCTGGTTTAACTAGCTGGCCACATACCTGACTAACTGTTAACCAGCAGGCTTAACTTGCCAGGCACCAAGCTAGCAAGCAGTCTAACCAGCTGATTTTAGATGAATTAACTAGATAGGCATCCGGCTAGCCAGCTGGATTAGCTAGCTAGCCACCTAGCTAGACAGCTGTAAAAAAAAGTTCACTTATCTCACTGACTTAACTAGCTAGCCAGTTGTCTAGCCAGCTGACTTAATTAGTTAGCTACCTACCTAGTCAGGTGGCTAGCCAGCTGAATTAACTAGCTTACATAACCAGCTAGCCAGTTGGCTAGCAAGCTGACTTAACTAGCTAGCTTTTTAGCTAGCCAGATGGATAGTCATTTGAATTAACCAGCAAAATTAACTAGCTAGCCAGCTGGCTAGCCAGCTGACTCAACTAGGTGACTGAATTAGTTAGCCAGCTGG
>NW_006970772.1:0-1048 GCF_000164805.1 Carlito syrichta | reverse complement strand
GCCAGTCCCCTCCTTTCACAGAATGCAGGTGTAGCTTGTGGCTTCCCTGTGTAGGTAAGTCTATGAGCAAAGCAGGAGAATGCCGGCTTCTTGTGGGCCTCTTTATTGTAAACAGAGTAGACTTTTAAATAAACCAGAGCCTTAATTTCCAGAAAGATAATCACAGGAAACGAAGGTTAGTCTGAAGTGCTAATTTTAGAACTGTGAATCTCAGCAGCATCCTTTTAATATTGTAGCACACGCTGCTGTTTCCAGGGCCTGTTCGGATCTATTTAAATATATTAGGATCCAAAGAGCCCTCCTGTTTTCTTAGAGTTGTGCTAATGCTGAAAGCAGTTCCATTTTGTTCCTCTAGTTGCTCTCTATACCTCACAGGGCCCTTTCTAAAACCTCTGCACGCTGGGTCAAGCACAACCAGTGGTCACAGCTCACACACCATTTAATTTCCCTCTCAAACCATCTTGTTTTATATAAGTTGACCTTTTCATGACTATAAAATTTCCTCATTAGAAAATGACAGGCCTCCCGGGATTAGAAACTTTCCTGATAACACTCTGTATAAAGGTGTGTGTTAGATTTTTCCCATTTCAAAATCCATTCACTCCACTAGCAGGAGTCAGAGCACACAGACAATCCACTTGAATTTTGTCCAAAACAAAATTTGCCTACTGGGGCAGTCAGTGGAGTTGGGATCAGAGATGGATTTGAAGGATCTGATTTTTGAGAAGCTCAGAATCGTTATCATCTGCAATTTCAGAGCACTCATTACCTGATAGGAATTAACGTATTTCTCTGTTAGAGTTTCCTACAGCTCTGTAGGGTGCATATTACAGTTGAGGAAACTTGGATTCAGAAAGGTCCAGAAGCTTGGTGAGTGGTGGAGCCAAGGCTTACACCTGGGTCCATGTAGCTGTGTTCTTTCCATTGCATCATTCTGCTTCAGGACAAAAAAAGAAATGCCGAATAGACAAGCTGCCGATGCATTCATTCGCATGGAATTCATTCTGTGAACATTATTTTTTTGGCTTGGAGGATTACTAGGGTTTCA
>NW_006970771.1:2011-3246 GCF_000164805.1 Carlito syrichta | reverse complement strand
GGAAGTAGATATTACTGAACTTTACCCAGGCCCTGTAATTCTGAAAAATAGAAGTAAAGAAGTCTTCTAATCTATTTCTTGCTGATGTGAGCCATTGCCAAGTGACTTAGATGAGATTCATGCAAGTCCCTTGTTTACATATCAGAAAATCAGACAAAGATGCTACAAATTCTCATGTTTTGCCAGATAAATAATTAGCAAAACTGTTGGTTTCCATTCATCAAACTGGTTAAAATTCTCTCCTTCCCCCAGTTCTTTATTTTGGGGTCACCCTTAGCCAAGGCAGCATATAACCCATCTTTAACAGTCACTTCCAAGAACAAGTTGGCCCAAAGAAAACTTTAATCTGTTGAGTCATGCCATTCTCATTCATCTCACTTCCCCAAATCTGGTTCTTTCTAGCCTTGCCTACTCTTTCTCATTAAAAACAAAAAAAAACACTTTTGCCTAACACTTAAGAAACTCACATATCTTCTGATCATAGTGATTCTCCTATTGCAATAGTACCCATTGTCCTATGACAATAGTCTCTTCCCCCAATTTTCATCAATAATCCTTTTGAATAGAAAGTTTCTTACTCAATTCAGATTTATTTGACAGAATAATTAACATATAGTTGGTATGAAAAACAAAAAGAAGGAGAGAATGTGGCCAAATATGTAGTCCAGAATAACATCAACATTTACATGGTATAAAAAGAAAAATGTCAAGGAGTCCAGAGTAAGGTTTGAAACCCTCCTCCGAAACACAATGAAAATTAGATGTTTACTTTTAAAAAATGAAAGAATGAGACATAACCCTAGTAAAATTCAATATTTTATTCTATTCCCAGACAGAAGGAAAAAAAGAGACAGTCTGGGAGGAATTAGAAGGTATTTAGCACTGAGTAACTCCTAACTGCTAATTGTTATAGCAATTAACTCCTACAAGAGCACCCACCCAAATAAAGGAATACTGCATGGGCTTTGAAGGTTAATCTACCCACATTTAAATCTAGATCTGTTACTGAAACACTGAGTGATCCAGCATAAAAATGGCAGCAATAGTAAAAGAGCAATCAGACAAGAGAAGGAAATCAAGGGTATCCAAATAAGAAAATAAGTTAAGTTAACCCTCTTTGCAAATGACATGACCCTATACCTTGAAAACACAAGCAAATCTGTCAAAAAAACCTCCTTGCACTGATAAAGTTTCAGGGAATAACATAAATGTGCAAAAGGCAGTTACATTCTTAT
>NW_006970771.1:0-753 GCF_000164805.1 Carlito syrichta | reverse complement strand
TAGCTAACTACATAAGTCAGCTGGCTAGCTAGGTACCTAGCTAGTTAGCTAACTATTTAAATCAGCAGGCTAGCTAGGTAATTTGCTAGTTAAGTCAGCTGGCTAGTCAACTGGCTGCTAGGTAGTGAGCCAGTTAAGTCAGTTGGCTAGCCAGCTGTATAGCTGGATAATTCACCTAGTAAAGAGAGCTGGCAAGTTAACTGACAACGTAGGTAGCTAGCTAGTTAAGTCAGCTAGAAAGCAACCTGGATAGCTAGTGATGCCAGTGAGTTAAGTCAGCTCGCTAGCCAACAGGGTAGTTGGTTAAGTCAGCTAGTTAGTCAGCTGTCTAGGCAGCTGGCTAGGTAGGTATCTAGCTAGCCCTTCAATTCAGCTAGTTAAGTCAACAAGCTTTCCTGCTGGCTAGATAGGTAGCTAGCTAGTTAAGTGAGCTGGCTAGCCAGCTTGCTAGATTAAATCAGCTAGATAATCAGCTGGCTAGCCAGGTGGCTAGATATGTAGCCAGCCATTTAATGCAGCTGTCTAGTTGGCTGACTTGCTGGTTAAGTCAGTTAGTTAAGTCATCTGGCAACCAGCTGGCTAACTAGTTAAGTCAGCTCATTAAGTCAGTTGGCTATCCAGCTGATTAGCTAGGTAAAATGTTAGTTAAGTCAGATGGCTATTTATCAGGGTAGCAAGTTATTTCAGCTAGTTGTCAGCTGGTTATCTAGGATGCTAGCTATACAAGTCAGCAATTCATGTCAGCTACTTAGC
>NW_006970770.1:0-819 GCF_000164805.1 Carlito syrichta | reverse complement strand
CAGTCCCCTTGCTGTTCTTCTTTCCATCAGAACAAACTTTTCCCTCTTCTTCAGGAGGTTAACTACCTGCCACCTTTGCAGGGTCCACTCACAGAGTGTTTCTTCTAGGGTGCCTTGGCTCTTTTTCCTGAAGATTCTTCACTACAATCCACCCCCACCGGCTTAGCTAGTTCTTTTTTGTGTTTCCCCCAAAGTGCATTTTCTACAATGATTCAAAATGATGTGTTTCTTTATTTGTGTCCTCCACTATAATAGGTCTTAGTCAACTTTCGATCTATTAGGTTGTATTCATATTCAAGAGCTTACTTAGCTCAGTGTGGATGTAATAAATATTTGTGGAACTGAATTGACATTTTCTCATATCTTTCAACAAAGGAGATCAAGATTACTCCTATAGAAGATTTAATATTTGTGGAGAAAAAAGGGAGACTGTTTCAGAATCTCAGTCTCTGTTTGTTATTGTGCATTTTGAAACTTTCACAAGACTGCCACAGGACTAACTCATCCAAGAGAACATAACAAAATGATGATTTTGGAACTCTAATCGATTTAAATTTAAATCTTTTTACCAGGATATGTCAGTGCTGATGCTGTTAGAATCAGAGGCCCAGCTTTTTCAGTCCTTCTGCTTGCGTTAAGTAAGCAGCCACAAGTAGGTCAAATGTCTTACTCTGTGAGTCAATGGCTCTGCCTGAAATAGATTGCAGATAGATACATCACTTCTCTCAGGCACTGCTTGGACAAAGCCAGCGTTTGATGTAGTACCAAGCATAGCAAGAAATTAACAAAGATGACAATACACCTGTTGAGAAAAAATAT
>NW_006970769.1:0-858 GCF_000164805.1 Carlito syrichta | reverse complement strand
TGTTAGGTGTTCATTTTGTAATAGAGCTTTAACTTTATCCTGTTGTAACTTCACAAGGGAGATCACAGCCATGTTTCTCTGACTTAAAAAAAATGACAATGAAACTAGTTTTTCTTTCTCTATGAATAAACCAAATAAAATACTGGTAAATTAAAAACATATGCCAACACAGCTGGCCACATTTTTTAATAATTAAATGTAATACTATTGAATAAAGTTCAGTGACATTACATCAAACTTCCCTAGCCTTAAGCGAAATGAAAAGCTCTCTTCTAACCTCTCCCTAAGTAACTTAGAGTGCCATTGTTTGTCAAAAAAAGCAAAATATAATCTCCAAAATTTATCTTCTAATGTAAAATTTCTTTCTGTACTGGGTAGCCTATAGAAGAATGAGATATCTCTGCATGCAGATAAGAAAAAAATCTAATATAATTAATAATCAATAAGTTCAAAAAAGTATGTTACAGAACAGTATGCATATTGAAATAATGTCTAGAAATAAATACTGTGTAGAAAAACCCTGCATCAGCATGTCTTATGGAATACTTCAGATCATCTCAACCTCACTTACCTCTTTTTCTCGCTACTGCTGGACGGATGTCCAGAGATACAATTTAGATGACTTATTTTTCTTAATCATAAAGGGTGAAGCAGTCAGCTTTATTTATATATTTATCATCTAACTAGGTCTAGATAATGCCTGGGTTAAAAATCACTTCTTCCTGGATTAAATACCCTTGTCCTCATTCCTGCCCTTTGAATTGCACTCTCAAATAAAGTAGAACACAAAAGCTGTAGTCTAAGATACACACACACACACACACACACACACACACACACACACACACACACACACAC
>NW_006970768.1:0-5740 GCF_000164805.1 Carlito syrichta | reverse complement strand
AGCAAAAGAAACAAAGCAGGAGGTATCACACTTCCAGACTTCAAACTTTACTATAAGGCTATAGTAATCAAAACAGCCTGGTATTGATACAAGAACAGGCACATAGACCAATGGAACAGGATAGAGATTCTGGAAGCAAAGCCTCAATTCCTCAACCAACTCATCTTTGACAAAGCTTCCAACAAAAAACACTGAGGGAAGAGAACCAATTCAGCAAATGGTACTGGAAAAACTGGTTGACCACATGCAGAAGATTGAAACCTACCTATCACCATACACAAAAATTAACTCTAAATGGATCAAAGACTTAAACATAAATCCTCAATCTATAAGAATTTTAGAAAACACAGGAGAAAACCTTGTGGAAATTGGAACTGACAACCAATTCCTATTCAGAATCTTAAAGGCAAATACCTTAAGAAATAAGAAAGACAAGTGGGACCTCATCAAATTAATGAGCTTCTGAAAAACAAAAGAAACCATCAAGAAATCAGTGAGGCAGCCCACACAGTGGGAAAAAATATTTGCCAACTGTATATCTGACAAAGGCCTAATATCTAGGATCTACAAAGAACTCAAGCATGCTGAAAGGAAAAAAAAAAACAAAAAAACAGGCCCTTTAAAAAGTGGGCAGAAAAATTCTTTACTTGGGTTTAGCTTGAAGGATGGGGGGAAATTTGGGCCTATCTCAATTTTATCCAAACATTTCTTTTACCTTCACTGAACCAAATGAGAGCATAATAAATCTCTGATTATTTTGCTCACCACAGAAGGTCAAGCATATTTAAATTAGAGACTGGTTTTCTTCATACACTGTGAATTTTGAGATGATGGCCATGATTCCGGTATTGGAATTGGAGGAAGTATAGTCTTTGACTGATATGGTGATAATTTTAAAAATGGAGGTGAGACAAGCACACCTATTAAAATATTTTGTACATAAGTTGGAAGGATATGAGGGCAGCATCAGGAACCAAATTAACCACTATTTCCTTTCAGTTTTTAGAACAGTTTATGGCTAAGCTGGTTGGTAAGGCATATTTGTGGGTAACATAGCTCTAACTGGCTAGAGAATTGGCCTAGACCACAAAGGGGAGATGCTAGGCAGCTTGAGTCAGCACCATACCTGTTATCCTTAGAAGTCCTGATGGGACTTGAACTTGGAACTTCAAGACTGCAGTTCCCTTCATGCATCAGCCAAGAACATAATGGAAGGAGATTCTGCTCTCTGCCAGTGCTCCAGTTGGACTCCATCTATAGGGTCCCTTGCCGTGAATTCCATGCTTTTTGGGGTCTCATTCGAGCCCTCTGCCAGCCACGTACTCTCCACATTGCCAAGGGAGCATCTACCCAGACCCGACTTCCCTTTCTAGATCATGCTTTCTCACCTGGGACTGTAACAGTTCTTCCGTTCCATCTTTATCACTCTGCCATTCCCAGAAGACATTAAGTGCAATATTAAGTGTCATATTGACTACTTTTGTCCCCAGATGTCTTCCACTGCAGAGCCCCTCTCAGCTGCAGCAATTTCTTGGGGCATTTTACCACTTAAGGCTGAAGAAATAGGAAAAACAATTACCCTGTAGATGATTCTATGATGGTTCATACCCAAGACATGAGGGTAGACAGGATGAACAGTAAACATGAAACTCACACAATTGGCAGGCCAACAAGAGTTATCTACCTGCAAAATAAGTGTCAAAAGGGAACTTGCTCTTCTTTTCTGAAAGATGTTATCAACCTAGTTGGCCATTCTGCATACAGCTCAACTGTTTAGTTTTACACCACAACTCTTCACCAAAATTGATCAAAAAGTCTGAAAATGAGCTTAGTTCATAACCTTCTCTGTGAAGTAACTAAGAATCAATGATTAAGAATCCAGGTTAACTTTATACAACAATGCCAAAGGAAGAATTCCTTGATTGTGGCAAAATTCTACCCATAGTGGCCTCAAACATTTTAGTTTCATCTCCAAATTTTCTGCTCGATACTAGTTATTTACAGCAAATAGATAATCCAGCTACTACTGTTAATGACAGTGAACCTGCATCTGAGTTTAAACACCTTGTCAATAGATATTATATGCAGTACAAGTCCTCATGCCTTGATAAATATTGTTCAGGGTGAAAGAATGACACTGGCATTTGAGAATGACCTAGGCACATTGAAGGAGAAGACTGACCATCACTCAGTAAGCTTTATTTGTTCCCACAGCTGGAGTCAGCTTTGACTGCTCAATATTAATTAAGGCAATATCTCAAATCTGTCTTTATTTAAACTTAAGAATATTTAAGATCAACTTGCATCTAAAAGTAGTTATCATTGGTTGAGTGCTTACTATTGACCAGGCTCTGTGTTAAGACCTTTGCATATATTAACAGATTAAAATTGTCATAAACTGCATGTTGCAATAATAACTACTAACACTTATTAAACCATCACTGCACACCAGACTGTACTGACAGCTTTATACATGCTTCTCATTTAACCCTCATTCCACTGTTTGACGTGGCTATTACAATTATGTTTTCCTAACAAAGAGGAAACTGAGATAACGTCAGTCAGGAAACATGAAGCTATCACAGGGTCAATAACTTAGATCTCCCTCCTGGGCTGTGCTTCTAACCACTACACAGAAATGTCTTACTTTAAGGAAGATGCATTGATCATCATTGTTTTTTCAATGAGGGAACTGCAAGTACACTGCTCAACGTCATACTGTTAGAAAACAGAAAAATGCACCAAAATAAAATAAACAACTCCATTAAAAAGTGGGCAAAAGACATGAATAGACACTTCTCAAAAGAAAAATACAGGTAGCTAACAGACATGTAAAAGTGCTCAGCCTCACTAATCATCAGAGAAATGCAAATCAAAACCACATTGAGATACCACACAACCCCACTAAGAATGACCATCATTAATAAAACAGATGCTGGCAAGGATTCGGAGAAAAATGAACACTTCTGCACTGCTGTTGGGAATGAAAAATATTACAACCTCGTTGGAAAACAGTGTGGCAACTTCTAAACAAATTAGACATTGACCTTCCATATGACCCAGCAATCTCCCTACTGGGAATATACCCAGAGGGACTAATTTTATTCTACATAAAAGAAACCAGCACATGAATGTTTATTGCAGCACTATTCACAAAAGCAAAAACATGGAACCAATCATGAGACCCATTGATACTGGATTGGATTTAAAAAATGGTACATATACACAATGGAATATTACACAGCCATAAAGAATGACAAACTTATGAACTTTGCAGCAACCTGGATGGATTTAGAGTCTACCATACTCAGTGATCTATCACAGAAACAAAGAACAGTGAGCTACATGTTCTCACTCATTTGTAGACCCTGAACATTTATCATAATATTATAAGAAAGGGATTGGTAGTAGCAAGATACTGCTGGGGGTGTGTGGGGGGATACGTCAATAAGGGTACCTGATCTCAAACCAGGCAAAGTGGGGACCAAAGGGAGGTCCAAACTTTACCTGTATGATGGCCACTTGTATACCTAATCTTGAATTGTACCCCACACCTTTAAAATAAAATTTAAAAATTAGAAAAACAAAAGGAAAATGTGTGACAAGAACTTCAGTGTGTCTTTCCTCAAATCTTGGGCCTGCTTTGCCAGCTCTCCAGTTGCCTGCTCTGCTTATATATCTTCTTTGATAATTGGCAACTGAGGCTTAAACTTTGTTAGAAATTGTGGCACAGGAAGAATTGGAGATCTTCCTTCTCTAAATGAAGATCTTGTACCTAAATTACACAAATTTGAGCCCTAAGATGAGCTAGCAAGTCATTCTAACCCAATCAGCTGAGAAGTTTTCACTGAAGGTTTAAACCTGACAGAGCCATGAGAAGCATTTTGGATCATGTACTTTTCTTTAAGTTATTCTGTATTTTCTAAATTTCTATGAACATGTATTATTATTATTATTATTATTTTTTAGTCAGAGTCTCTCTCTGTCATGCAGCTATCATTCCTCATCCTCCCGCCTTATGCAATGTCTTGCCTCCTTTTATGCCAGTGTACATGTTGGGTTAAGAGCCGGACTTTGCTGTTTTTGACAGACTAATGCATTTCGCTGCAGATAATGCCATTCACCACAGAGACACATTCTCTCATGCCCAACAAGGCAGAGGCTGAGAAGGCTTGCTTTACAGCAGATGGCCTAAGGACCCTCAGTCCCAAGGGAGTCTCCAGTGCAGTCCCCACTGTGCTCATCTGGGGGCTTCCACTCTCTAGGGTGCTGGAGGCTGTCACATGGAGGAGGTTTGATCCTGACAGGTGAGGTGCTCCCACACATGAAGAACTTCCCTCACTGGGGGACATAGATCTCATAGAGCTACCTCAGGCCTCATCACCTGCCTCCTTCCTGCTGGTAGAGAATGAGCCTAAGGGAACTTCTCTCCCTTCTTCCCTCCCTCTTGCAGGAAGGTAGCCTAGTGGAAAAACGGGAAGAGCAAAAGCTAAAAGTAGCAGGGAGACACACTCTTTAGAAAGAGAGCCACACTGTGAGGATGCCATGCCTCAGAGTGGGTTATGCCTTTCTCACTTACTCTCACTCTCCATCTCCTATTACCTACCCTCAGGAGTCCCCACCCTACCCCTCCCATTTATCTTTAAATCCCAGTTTAGTCCATTTTTTTACACTCCACTTTACTGCTTTAAGCTTCTTCTCCCAGCTTCCACTTTAGTTCATGGCAGCCCAGCATCTACTCAGGAGAACCTAACATTTTGTCAAGAGCAGCAGGACTCTGACTGAGCTGTGCCCCACCTTTGATTGCCAGGACCTTCACCTTGACATGAACTGTAAGCTCCCTTGGACAGGAGGCTGATGTGAAGAAGCTTCCTTCAGCATGCAGCTGACCATGGCCTACATCTGAGTCCGAGGGCTGCCTTTACCTATCTGTGGCCCTGTACCCATCTGAGGTTGCTTCTCTCACATGTAATTTAGGAAGGACATTTCTCCCACTGGAACCTCCTCACTGGTACAACATGATGCTAAGATTAGGTCCTGAAAGTGGCAGTGTATTTTCAATTCTTTTTTTTTGAGTCAGAGCCTCATTGTGTTGCCCAGGCTGGAGTGCAGTAGCACCATCATGTCTTAACATCATGTCAGCCCAGTAAGGAGGCTTCAGGGGAAGGAGGGTCCTTCCCAATTTATAGGTGAGGGAATTGACCGCAGGTGTGTACTGGACCCATGCTCTGGGCTAGATGCCTGAAGGGATGAAAAGTATTGTGGCCTCTTCCTTCCATGAGTTTAACTACCAGGGAAGATGAAAAAGAAAAAATGAGAAATTTAGCAAGAGGGGAAAAGGACTAAGAGGAAATGCATGGGATGGGGTGAGGGAGCTAGCAGAGTGTGACCCTTCTGCTCCACTATCTACTGGAGTTCATTTCTGAGAAGCTGGCTGTCCCTCAGAGTGCCACAGATAGCAGATTCCATCCTTGTCAAGAACTTAGAGTCATCTTCTCCAGACCTGCTGGTGACCCAAAGCAGGACTCCTTCCCACAATGTCCCTGCAGCCATTCCCCAGTCTTAACTCTGGCTGATGTTAGGGATCTCTGTCTTCTGGTTCACAGTTCCTTCATTGCTCTACAGAATGTCCATCCTTATGAAATCTGTCTCCTGGACTCAAGCTCACTCTTGTGATGCCCCTCCACCCCCGTGCCTACATTTACATTCCTGCTGGGAGAGCCCCTCCACCAGCCATGCT
>NW_006970767.1:0-3096 GCF_000164805.1 Carlito syrichta | reverse complement strand
GGAGCCTGAAACAGGCCATTCCTTGCACCTTAAGAAACATTTCAGGACCTGGCTGTTCTCCCCCAGTCTCCTCTTTTTCCATCTAGGTCTTGAGCTTCTCTTCCTTGCATTTTTCTACCTTCCCCTTATGTCAAATTATCCTAAATTAGCCCCACCAGTGCCCCTCCTATGTATCTCCTCATGCCTACTGGTAGCAGGATTTTCCTCTGTGCCAGGGAAAAGCATTAACGTTTGAGTTAGAACTCATTTCTCTCCACTCTAATCCTATCCATCCTCAAATTATCTACTCTAATAGAACCTCCTTGAAGAGTCTGATAGTCCCTTCTGTCTTCTGAAATCCTGTAGCACGTTTCACCGGCCAAGTTACACTTGCTGCCTGTGCCTCAGGTATTGGTGTCTCTTCTCACTCAATAGCTTGTAGAGATTTGGATGACAGGGGATGTGCCTTCTGTTATCCCTGAGCACTGCACATGGTAGATTCTCAAAAACCACTGTAGAATAAACAGAAACTCCTTCAATATTTTCTTTATTATATCTAGCTGCATCTCTGAGACTTACACAGTCACTGCTGTACAGTGAATGGATCTATAGGAATATAGATCTTTGGGGCAGCACATGAGAACTCAGCCAGTTTCCTTGCTCTAATACTGCCTCTTTCTTCACACTGGGCCTCTTGACTACATTGCAAGTAGCACCCTCCTCTGTGAGTACTGGAGAGTGATAGGGAGGTCATTCAGATCCTCAGGGGTTACTTGGGTTTGCACCTTTGGAATACTCTGGGCACACCCATGTGCCCACCACGTCTCTGCTGCCTGAGGTACTGTTGCCTCTCCATGCAGCATGCTGTCTGCATGGTCCTCACGTTTTGCCTGGCAGGTAGGAGGTGAAGTGCAGTAGAGTTTGTTGTGGTGGGGTGAAAGCATTCTGATGCACTGGTGAGGATGCTTTCTTTTGTATCAATTTCAGATCCAGGAAATAAAATTCCTTCCCTCCCCTTCTCTTGTCTCCCTCCTCAGAATGTTCCTTATGGCTTAGTACAATAGGCATGTTCCCAAGGGGGAGGTTACCACACACTGACAGTGATGGGATAGAATGGATGACCAGCTGGTTGCTCCCCTCTGCTCCCTCCCACTGCTGGTAGGGGCATGGGCTCATCAGGACCATGGACAAGGCTAAAGAAGGGCCTTCTGTTTTCTCTTTTTCTTAACTGTTGTCCTGTGCTTCTGAAAGCCAGTGGAGTTAAAATCCTCTTCTAAACAAACTAGAGGAGGGAAGCAAGTGACAGGCTTCTTTCTTGGGAATTCCAGTGTTTGAATCATAAATCGGATCCTCTGGTTGTCTAAAGTGACCAATCTTCTCTTGGAGGAAAGCCCTTATGTACAAACCAGGCTGACACTTGTCTACTAATTGCCTCCCCCTGGAATCTGACTTCTTCAGGAACTCCATTCAGGCCTCATAGGCCTTTATTACCTGTTTTTATTGCATACAGACTTGTTCAAATCAATATTCTTATATAAAACAGTGGAAAAAGCCATGATATTTTCTCTTCCTTTGAATTTTTTTTTTAGTATACACATTTTATATTCTGCCTTTAAAGCTATTTCTGCTGCACAGCTGCTTTACCGAGACTCAGACTCCTACGGGCCTGCTCGGTCCGACGCGTACCTTGAATATCCTTTCACACTGTTTGATTTCTGCAGTTGGTTGTATAATGAGGAAGGAGTGTGCAGTGAGTTTGGAGATTCCTATTAACCAGGTCACCCATGAATCTATTTTCGTGTGCTTCTTTATTAGAAATAGCAGAGAACATGATAATATTTAACCACAACCACTTATAGGAGCTTGGCTTAAAAAATATTCCTTAGTCAGTTTTCGTTTCCCATTTGACAGTTTAAAATGTTGTACTACATTTTCCCATCATCAAAATGCTTCTTCCCCATTTTCATTCTGGGATGTGAATAAAGATCATCACAAATGATGACTGATATTGTGGATTGCCATTGGGATTTGTGATCCCCTGCCTCAGTTAGACCATCTCTGGAATGCTCCATTCTGTCCTTGGCCCTGCTTTTAAAGATGGGCCTTGATGTAATGGACATAGACCAAGGTGGTAAGGCAGGGCAGAGCTTGGGAGTAGATAGAAAAGAGCAATCTTCAAACACTTGAGGGAGGATGTCTCATGAAGAAGGGAGAATGGTATTGTTCTATGTTGTATCTAAAGACAGAATTAATGAATGAAAGCTACAATGGGACAGACTGGTTCAACCTAAGAAAAACCTAACAATGGGAGCTTCTGGCCTCTCTGGAACAGGGTTACCTTGTGAGGGAGGTCATGAGCCTGCAGGCACAGCAGGTGCTGGACTCCAGGCTGACTGGGCCATCTGCCAGGAATAAGCCTTCCAGAAATTACAGGTCCACATCGACTATGAGACTCAGTGGTATCTGGCAGAACTACTGGTTGCTAGAGGTATTGAAAAACCAGAGGTCTTTTTGTCTCTTAGAAGCAGGAATTGAAACCTTTTGAATTGCTGCATACAAATGCCCTGAATAGGCCACTGTAGCCAAGGCCAAGGACTGAAAGCAAACCTGGAGTTGTTGAGGCAGGTAGCCTTTTGTTTCAGGCAGATATTTAATGTATGTTGTCTAACTATTTAGATAGTCTCAAAAATCACAAAAATGGACCACAGTTCCACAGTCCTTTTTTTTGTTGTTTTGCTCAAGATTTGGCCAACATCAGAATATTATTAGAAATACAAAATGCCTTTTCAAATGTGGAGAGTTTTAAGCTTATCTACTACCTTCCCATATATTTTTACCTCTTATCTTTGCTATAATGTTCTAAGGAGGCATGACAAATGTTATTATTTCAATTTTTATAGGGGGATACCAAGACATAGAGGGTTGAGTGACTTCCCAACATCAGCCCTGGGATGGATCTAGCATGTGGAAATTGGAAATGTGAAAGCTAAGTGTTTCTGGTCATGCCTATAGCCAGCAGTGTGACTTTGGATAGTCTTCCAGGTGAGATGCCGGTGTTTGAATAAGATGAAGTCCCATGTGCCCACCACATCTCTGCTGTCTGAGTATTCTTGCCTC
>NW_006970766.1:0-712 GCF_000164805.1 Carlito syrichta | reverse complement strand
GTCAAAATGACTGGGCTTCCTTCATAATAGGTGCAGCAGTGACTGGTCCTCGTCTTTGATATGTGCAAAAGTGACTGGCTATACTTAGTGATGGGTGCCATAGTGACTGCCTGTCTTCTGTGATTGCTATCCCTGTGAATAGACTTCTTTGATGGGTGCCCCAGTGACTGGATCTCCTCTATGATATGTGCCTCAGTGACTCAAACCCTTCTTTGATGAATAATCCAGTGACTGGATCCTCCTCTGTGATGGCTGCCCCAAGGACTATCTCTCCTCTGTGATCAGTGCCACAGTGACTGGATCTCATCCATAATGGGTGTCGCAGTGTTTATCCCTTCTCCGTTATGAGTGTCACATTGACTGAGCCCCTTCAGCAATTTGTGTATCAGTGACTGGCACTCCTCCATAATGGGCGACACAGTGACTAACCCTCCTTTGTGATAGCTGTCCCAATTTCTGGGTCTCTTCAATAATGGGTGCCTCAGTGACTAGCTTATCTTTGTAATATGTGTCCCCATCATTGTAATACGTGTCCCCATCCAGTCATTGGGGACACATACCTGTGTAACGGGTGCCCCAGTGACTTGCCCTCCTCTGTGATTGGTACCACAGTGACAAACACTCTTCTGTAATAAATGTCACATTCATTGACTTACAGTCCTCTGTGATGCTTGCCTTTGTGACTGGCCCTCCTCTCTAATGGGTGCCACAG
>NW_006970765.1:0-787 GCF_000164805.1 Carlito syrichta | reverse complement strand
TTTTACATTAAAAATAGTTAACTAAATTCACGGAAACAAGCGTGTCAAATTGACATTTATGACATCAGCCTCAGAACTTGATATAATAATGGGAGGGACCTTGACTACTGAGCAATCTTAGGCTTCAAGCACTTGTGTACAGTGCTCTGTCAAATGCGGTAGACATAGTGGTTTTCATTCCCAAGAAGTGAAGGGAGCCATGTGTTCACACCTATCCAAAAATTTCTCCAGGGATAAGTGATAATTCAAGAATCCTCTAAACCAGGTAGTCTTTTTTTTTTAATCAATTTTTATTGAGAGGACCGAGAAATTCCAAATCTGGGAGGGAACATGGGGGTTTACCCAAGAGGTAGTGTTTTATTATTAGGGTAAAGGTCCTGTTGACGCTTCGTTATACCACAACCAAATAACATTTTATCACTTTCATTTGTTTTAGAAACTTTTGGATGTTTTGAGTATTGTGTAACAGCCTTTGAGCAGTTTTTCCTACAGGATTAGAACATTGCTTTTGCTAAGATCATAATCACTTTTTCAGAACTTTCAATTATCTAAATTTTTATATTAATGCAGAGCTCAAATACTTACTACTTTGTACATCTCCATGCTATTTTGGATTATATATGTTGGCCTCCGAATTCTCTTCATTCTGTGTGCCTCATTGTAAATGCTTGGTGATTAAAAGTATCAGAATAATCGGACACTTTGTTGCAGAATATAGTCTTATGTCTTAGGTAGAGAAAATACTAGGAGATTCAATGGTAATATTCTTTGAAAAATTTAAATTTGG
>NW_006970764.1:0-757 GCF_000164805.1 Carlito syrichta | reverse complement strand
TAATAAGGCAAGTAGTATCAAACGGCACTAAGAAGGCAAGTAGTATCAGATGACACTAAGAAGGCAAGAAGTAACAGACGGCACTAAGAAGGAAAGGTGTATCAGATGGCACCAATAAGTCAAGGAGTATCAGGTGGCACTAATAAGGGAAGGAGTATCAGAAGGCACTAAAAAGGCATGGAGTATCAGACGGAGCTAATAAAGCAAGTAGAATCAGACGGCAATAATAAGGCAAGGAATATACGAGGGCAATAAGGTAAGGAGAATCAGAAGGGTCTAATAAGGCAAGAAGTGTCAGACGGCACTTATATGGCAAAGAGTAACAGACGGAGCTAATAAGGCAAGAAGTATCGGATGGCACTAAAAAGGCAAGGAGTATCAGACGGCACTAATAAGGCAAGAAGTATCAGACGGCAATAAAAAGGCAAGTAGGATCAGACGGCAATAATAGGCAAGGAGTAGCAGACAGCACTAATATGGCAAGGAGTATCAGACGGCAATAATAAGGCAAGAAGTACCAGAGGGCAGTAATAAGGCAAGTAGGATCAGACGGCAACAATAAGGCAAATAGTATCAGATGACAATATTAAGGCAAGTAGGATCAGACGGAAACAATGAGGCAAGTAATATCAGACGCCATTAATAAGGCAAGTAGGGTCTTACAGAACTAAGGCAAGTAGGATCAGATGGCACTAATAAGGCAAGTAGTTTCAGTCTGCACTATTAAGGAAAGTAGGATCAGAAGGCACTAATAAGG
>NW_006970763.1:0-765 GCF_000164805.1 Carlito syrichta | reverse complement strand
TTAAAATTCAAATCACTTTCAGAAGATAGCCACAGGAAAAGAGCACTGCCAAATAGCAATACCCAAATGAGTCTTTAGTACTGACAAATGAGCCATTAAGCTGAGACATGTAGGCCACAAAATAAATGTGGTCAGGTATTCATTTAAGGAAGAAAGAAAAAAAAGTAACATATCATATGTTTATAGACTTATAGAGAAAGCCAGAAGCCAACCAATAGCAGCTTAAGAAGAAATGTTGACAGTCTCAAACAAATGTGACAGCAAGTTGAAACCCAGACATTTTTATCTATAATTAAAAAAATGAAATTTCAAACTAAAAGGCAAATCTTAGTTTAAATGAACCACAGCCACTGTAAACAATATTAAATATCACAGTTCTTAGCAAATAAAGAATGCTGCTATTGTTAATCTATTAACTCGGACTATATTTTTAGTTAACAAAGACCCAATACAAGATTACATGACAGAAAGACTGGGGTAATCCAGTCACAGACAAGGAGTCTGGGATTAAGCATAACACAGGGATTAGCCTCCCAATAACTCAGAAATGTACTGATAGTATTAGAGACTCAACTGTCAGTCTCAGGTGGATGAGTTGTCATTGCAATTAAAAATAAGATGAATTTAAAAGACAGAAAAAAGTCTCAGGATTGAGTATTTCCATAGTTTTACTTACCCTCTAACTCCTTTTAAAGCATCCTCAAAGAGAATAAAATATTTTCTAGAAACCAGAAAATATAAATGTCTTAGAAAGAAAGTGATTTA
>NW_006970762.1:0-726 GCF_000164805.1 Carlito syrichta | reverse complement strand
CCCAAAGTGCTGGAAATATGAGAGTAAGCCCCTGAACCTGCCTTCAATCCTTCATCGAACATGAACCAGAAAGCTTAGCATGGAAACCCTTGCCTGGAATCCCAGCATTCTGGAAGACGAGGTGGGAAGATGGCTGGAGCCCAGGTGCCCAAGGTCAGCCCAAGCCACACAGGGAGACCCCGTCACTGCACCCACCAAAATACAGAATATGGGGTCAAGATGCATGTCGTGCTGGCCACTCTGGAGCCTGGCATGGCTGGTTCTCCAGAGCCCACGATTTTTGAGATGCATGGGGAACAGCAGTCGTGTCCCCAAGCCCCAGCCTGGGCAACAGAGACAGACCCTGTCTCCAAAAACATGAGAATCATACACAGATTCTCAACTGTGTGTACTGTGTTCACAGGGTGACTGACTTTTGAGCCAGGGAAAATGGGACTGGGGGAAGAATTTTTCCCGGGGGAGGGATATGCTTGTGGCCTTTCTTGGCTGAAGGACCTCATTGCCAAGTCAGCAGATCAGCCTGCCTGTGGCACATTTCTCACCTTGGAGAGGAAAGCCAGTAGGAATGCATCCAGGTAGCCTCAGTAACTCTCACACCAAAGTGGGGGCCGGCATTGGTCTTGCTTGGGCTGGAAGGTGCCAAGCTGGGGAACCTTCACATGTGGGAGAGATGGGGTAAAGGTCTGGGGCAATATGTTTGCAAAATAATGAATTTCTTTCTTTCTT
>NW_006970761.1:0-706 GCF_000164805.1 Carlito syrichta | reverse complement strand
TCGGGAATTCCCACACCAAAGTGGGGGCAGACTTGGGGGGGTTGGGCCTTGAAAGGTGCCTAGCTTGGGGGACCCTCATATGAGGGTTTGTGGGGGGGGAAGGTCTGAGGGCAGGTATGAAGGAGAATGGATTTCTTTCTTTCTGTCTTTCTGTCTTTCTGTCTTCCTTCCTTCCTTCCTTCCTTCCTTCCTTCCTTCCTTCCTTCCTTCCTTCCTTCCTTCCTCTTTCTTTCTTTCTTTCTTTCTTTCTTTCTTTCTTTCTTTCTTTCTTTCTTTCTTTCTTTCTTCCTTTCTTTTCTTTCCTCACTAGGTTGCCAGGGTTGCTCTCAAACCACCCAACTTGGTCTATCCTCTCGGCCTTGGCCTCCCAAACTGCTGTGATCACAGGCTTTCCATTTGTTTGACATCCTGGTCTTCCTGCCTGGTCTTGAACTCTGGTCCTGAGGCCATCCTCCCGCCGAGGCCTGCCCTTGCCCAAGGTTTTCTGCTTTTTGCTTAGGATTGAGTTGAGGGCTTGTAATGGTGTCAACCCTGGTCTCGAGCTCCAAGGATCTGGACATTTTCCCATTTCAGCTTCTCAGGATGCCAAGGAAACAAGTGTGAGCCACCTAGCCATCCCTGCCCTCTTGAAGTTTTGAGAGTCATGCCCTCCCTTTCCCTGAGGTGGCCCCTGGGAGGTGCCAGCAGGTCAAACCTGGGGAATGAA
>NW_006970760.1:0-788 GCF_000164805.1 Carlito syrichta | reverse complement strand
TAGTGTCGTCTGATACTACTTGCCATATTAGTGCCGTCTGATACTACTTGCCTTATTCGTGCTATATGATACTACTTGCCTTCTTATGCTGTCTGATACTACTTGCCTCCTTAGTGCCATCTGATATTAATAGACTTCTATGTGTCTTCTGACACTTCTTGCCTTATTAGTGCCATCTGATACTACATTGCTTATTAGTGCCGTCAGTTACTACATGACTTATTAGTGCCGTTTGATACTACTTGCCTTATTAGTGCAGTCTGATACTCCTTGCCTTCTTAGTGACGTCTGATACTACTTCCCTTCTTATGCCGTCTGATACTATTTGCCTTCTTAGTGTCGTCTGATACTACCTGCCTTCTCAGTGTGTTCTGATATTACTTGTCTTCTTAGTGTCGTCTGATACTGCTTGCCTTCTTTGTGTCATCTGTTACTACTTGTCTTCTTAGTGTCGTCTGATTCTACTTCAATATTAGTGTCGTCTGATACTACTTGCCTTCTTAGTGTCGTCTGATACTACTTGCCTTCTTCGTGTCGTCTGATACTACTGGTCTTCTTAGCGACGTCGGATACTACTTGCCATCTTAGTGTCATCTGATATTATTGGCCTTCTTAGTGTTGTCTGATATTACTTGCCATCTTAGTGTCATCTGATACTACCTGACTTCTTATTGTCGTCTGATACTACTTGCCTTGTTAGTGTCGCTTGATAATACTTGCCTTCTTAGTTTCGTCTGATACTACGTGCCTTGTTAGTGTCGTCTAACACTAGTTGCAATGTTAGTGCC
>NW_006970759.1:0-811 GCF_000164805.1 Carlito syrichta | reverse complement strand
ACAGTGCTCTGCCAAATTCCATAGACTTGGTGGATTTCACTCCCAAGAAGTGAACCGAAGCATGTGTTCACCTATTAAAAAATTTCTCCAGGAAGAAATGACCATTCAATAATCCTCTAAACAAGGTAGTCTTTTATTTTTTTAAGCAGTCTTACTTGAGAGGAGCAAGAAACACCCAAACTGGGAGGGGACCTGAGGAGGTTACCCACGGTGTAGTGTTTTATTATTATGGTGACGGAGTCCTGTTGGAGCTTGGTTAAAGCACAACGAAATAATATTTTAGCACTTTCTTTAGTTTAGAAACTTTTGAAAGTTTTTAGTATTGTGTAACAGCCTTTCAGCAGTTTTTCCTACAAGATTTGAACCTTCCTTTTGCTAAGATCATAATCAATTTGCCACAAGTTTCAATTATCTAAATTTTTATACTAGTGCAGAGCCCAAACACTTACCCCTTTGTAAATCTCCATGTTATTTTGTTTTATATAAATTGGGCCACAAATTATTTTTTTGTGAACCTCATATTATTATTATTTTTTTTTGAGTTGGTATCTCACTCTGTCACCCAGACTGGTGTGCAGTGGCTGCTCCTGGCCACCACAGCCTTGACCTGCTGGGCTCTGGTGAGCCTACCGCCTCAGCCTTCCAAGTAACCAGAATTACAAGCATGTGCTACCACGCCCAGCTGATTTTTTGATTGTTGTAGAGATGAGGTCTCACTGCCCAAGCAGGTCACGAGCCTGCGGGCTCAGGCAATCCACTCACTTCAGCTTCCAAAAGGTGTGGAATTACAGGCTAAGCCACCGAGCCCAGA
>NW_006970758.1:0-620 GCF_000164805.1 Carlito syrichta | reverse complement strand
TTGTATGGGGTTATGGCTAGAAGGCACTGAGCTTGGGGGACCCTCACATGTTGGAGGGGTGGGGGAAACTACTGGGGCCAGAAGAATTGCAGAAAAATTTCTTTCTTTCTTTCTTTCTTTCTTTCTTTCTTTCTTTCTTTCTTTCTTTCTTTCTTTCTTTCTTTCCTTTCCTTTCCTCACTAGGTTGACCAAAAATGATCTCAAACCACCAAACTCGGGCCATCCTCTTGGCCAGGGCCTCTTAAACTGCTGCAATCACAGGCTTTCCATTTGATCGATATCCTGGGCTTCCTGCCTGGTCTTGAACTCTATGCTGGAGGTGATCCTCCTGTCAAAACCTGCTCTCACCCAAAGTTTTCTGGGATTTGCTTGGTATCAACGTGGGTGGTTGCTATGGTGCTCAGCCTGGACTCAATCTCTCAGGTTCCTGACATATTCCCGTCTTGGCCTCTCTGAGAGCTGAGAAGGCAGGCGTGGGTCACCCAGCTTTTCCTGATCCCTCGAAGGTTTGAGATTAACACCACCCTCCCTTTCCCTGAGGTGGCCGCTGGAAGGAGTGTGGGTACCCTCCTGGGGAATGAGACAGGCGGAGAGGTTGGCACCCTGCCAGAGACACGCCC
>NW_006970757.1:0-736 GCF_000164805.1 Carlito syrichta | reverse complement strand
GCTCTATAAAACTCATGAGAGGGGTCTAAACAATCCTTACCAGATTCCACAGAGAAAAGGCATCTACTGACATAGCTTCAGGACCATGAGCTTGATTATAATCCTTTCAAACGATGGCCCACCTTTTCCCTATTATTCAGGTTAACCGTCCTGGCCTTAGGAAGCCAAGGACATACTTACTCTATAAACTGCAAAATTCTATCTATTTGTCTATCTGTAACCTTAGTTCCTCTAGCTTTCAGCGTAGATTTTCACTTCTGCAAAAGAGAGTGAGTTCCTTAGAATGTAAATGTCCCATGTTTTACTCCCAATGATTAATTCTATTACTTGATTACTTACTCAATGAATCACAGTGCTGCACAAGAAAAGCTGGCCTCCTTGAGGGTTCCTCTCCAGCCAATGCTGACCCCAGTACTCAGGTCCTTGTTTGGGTGGCACTAGTGGAAGCCCAGCCTCCGTAGAGCAGGGCCTGAGGTGGGGGGAGGGAATTAGAAAAGAAAGACAAAGAACAGCGGGATTGGGAGGTCTCTCGTCTCAATAGATGAGAGCAAGTTTATTCTCACAGCGTGTTTTTTATATAGGGCAAAAGTACATAAACAAGAAATATCTTAATGCTAGTATGAGCTGAGAAAAAGTTAATGTTTATGACTTTCTTAGCAAGCTTACTACAGCACTGACATCTTTGTTTTCTGTGAGTCATTAACATCTGTGTTCTTTGAAGTTCTGAGTGAAGTGA
>NW_006970756.1:0-748 GCF_000164805.1 Carlito syrichta | reverse complement strand
TAGTCAGCTTGCTAGATAGGCAGCTAGCTAGTTATGACTAGCTGGTAACTCAGCTATTAAGTTAGCTGGAAACCAGCTAGCTAGTTAGTTAAGTCATCTCATTAGGTCAGTTGGCTATCCAGCTGGTTAGTTAGTTAAAATGCTAGTTAAGACAGATGGCTATCCATCAGGCTGTCTAGTTATTTCAGCTAGTTAAGTCAACTGGCTAGATAGGAAGCGAGCTATATAAGTCAGCTAGTTATATCAGCAAGCTAGTTAGTTAATTCAGTTAGTTAAGTCAGCTGGCTAACTAGATAGCTAGCAAGGTAGGTAGCTAGTTAAGCTAGCTAGTTAAGAAAACTGGCTAGCTAGTAACTGGCTGGTTAAGTCAGCCAGTTAAGTCAGCTTTCTAGCTAGTTAAGTCAGCAAGTTAAGTCAGCAAGCTAGCCAGCTTCCTAGCTGGGCAGCTGGCTATTGAAGTAAGCTGATTAGCCAGTTAGCTAGCTAGTTAAGAAGCCTAGTTAATTCAGGTAACTAGCCAGTTGGTTATGTAGGTAGCTAGGCAGTTAAGTCAGCTGGCAAGTCAGTGGGCTACGTAATTAGCTAACTAGTTAATTCAGCAGGCTATCCATCTGTCTAGCTAGGTAGCTAGGCAGTTAGGTCAGCCTGGTAGCCAGTTGGCTAGCTACATAAGTCACCTAGTTAAGTCAGCTGGCTATGCATCTGGCTAGCTAGGTAGCTAGATAGTTAAAACAGCTGTCTAGCCTGA
>NW_006970755.1:0-811 GCF_000164805.1 Carlito syrichta | reverse complement strand
TCAAAAAAATAAAATAAAATAAGACACACCAAGCATATTATAAAATTTGATTTAAAAGAATGACATTTGTGTCAGAAAAAGTAGTACAAATTAATAATGCTCAGTAAACTATTTTAAGGTTAGTTTTATCTGAAGTCATAACATGTAAGTAAATGTGCTTATCTGTTAATAATATTTTGTATTAGAAAAATAAAAAACGTTTTTAAAAATTAAATTATTATTTATTTTTCAAATATGCAGTTTTCTTTTCTGTGTCATGCAGGGTTTATCTATCCTTGGATTAACTAGCTATTGCTGTATTGCTGTCCTCTGTGGCTACTTGCAATTTGTATGCAAGCCATATTTGAAAGGCAGTATTCTATTATTGCAGCACTTGGTGCCATCAGACATCCTATTTTGCAAATTTCATGAGTTTATGAAATGTTTCCTTAATTATTAGAAAAGAGTAGATATCATATATTTACTGGGCAATCGCATATCTTTCATTTTGAATTCCATGATAAATGATTGTCAATGATTTTCTATTGTGTGGATTATATTTTCCTTACTTTTTAAAATTATATATACTAATATATGCTCATTGCAAAACTCATTGAAAGTATTTTCACTCAGACTGAACTAGGTTTTTTTCACATAGTTTGGTATATTTTGACTTACAAAAGTTTTTTTTTCAAATAACAATATTTTATCAACATTTTTATGGCTTGTGTTTATGGAATTTTGTGTAATAAATCATTACCGATTGATATAACATTATTTTTCATTTACCTTTTAATTTTTGTGATAATTTAACAATTTTACTTTGCTGATT
>NW_006970754.1:0-6188 GCF_000164805.1 Carlito syrichta | reverse complement strand
TAATAGAAGATGCTGCATGAACATAAGTGATGATACAAGTATTTCATGAAAAATAAAATTCTAAGTTCCTCACTTGCCATGAATTCTCTGAAGAGTTTATTTCTAAGATATATTACCTCTTAAAAGATTCACAAATTCTCGTGTTTCTTCATATATTCTCATGCATCTTTAGGTACAACCCACTGGTATTGATGCTTTTAGCATCTACTCTAACTAATTTAATATTTACAACACTTCGTTTTAGAATCTAATAACTTTTATTTTTAAAAGCAAAAGCAAACAGTACTAACTACCTGATTTGCTCCCATGGCCCAAGAACACTAAATCTGTCTAATCTCAATTAAGTGATGAGAATGCTGCATTTATAACCTGTAAGTCACCTCCAATTCTCCAGTTGAAAGCAATGTTTTACCACTTTGAACAAATCCAAGCTTCTCATCAGAACCCAAAGACCTGTGCAAAATATTATGGAGTAGGGAGAACAGTGAGGAAGCTATAGCCATGACCCAGGCGGTGAAAGAGAAGGCCTAGAATGCATATGCAGCCAAGAATGGAGAGCAGAATGGAAAACACTAAAAATAGTTAGGAAATAAAGGATGCAGAACTCTTCTTTCTAGATTCAGAGAGTCAGTTGTGCAGTCTCTGTACCGGTGTCCTCTCTCCACATGCAACATACACACACTTCTCTATGGATATTTTCAATCTCATATATGAAGCCACAAACTCACTCCAACAAGACTATTCATGTCTAATTACAGAACACGTATACACTTACCATTGTCTTACATTTGTTCAAGTCATGTAAACGTTAAAACAATCCCACGACCTATGAATCCTCTCCAGTTTTTACCAGAACAAATAGGTCCTTTAGAATTGACAAATTCAGTTATGTCAATTGTAAAGTAGAAAGAACAATAACTAAATAAAATTTGATTTAAACAGGACTGTCCAACTAATAAAAAAATAAAACGTGCTAATTAAATAAAATTTAACTTAATATACTCAGCATGGAATTACTTATATTTTCAAAATATTTTGTAAGCACCCTGAAACTGTGTAGAAAGCATTCTTATAATCCCTAAGCAGGTCATATAAAGACTACTTTATAATCTTTGGAACAAGAACATTCTATATAGTCTATATAGTTTTTAACAAAGCAACAAAAACAAGATATTTTAGAACAGTGATTTTTTTTTTAAAGCAAGCATCTTTCTATCTATCTATCTATCTATCTATCTATCTATGTAGAGAGATGGATAGATTTCTCACAGGAAGTCAACCTATTAGATAAACTGAACAGTGGTGTCAGTGTGGAGCATCTTACAAAAGAGCATGGTGTTGGAATGACACCATATATGACCTAAAAAACCAGAAAAATAAAGTTAAAGTTCTATGTAGAAGTGATGGACAAATGTTAATGAACACTACATAGAGCTAAAAATGAAGATATTTATTGTGTGTTAAAAGAATGGATTGATCAGAGTCTAGGTGACACATGCCACTTAATGCTATGCTGATCATGAAACAAAAAAAAATCACAAAGAAAAAAATGGAAGGGAACTGTACATATTCTGCAGGCTGGTAGCAGATACTTAAGACAAAATATTAAATGTTTAAAGCTTTGTTTTGACAAAGTATCTGATGATCATGAAGCAGTGAGGAAATTCATTGATAAGTTTGCCAAAGTCATTGTTGATAAAAATCAGATGCCATGGTGGCTTGCACCCGTAGTCCCAGCTACTCGGGAGTCTGAGGCAGGAGAATCACTTGAGCACAGGAGTTTGAGGCTCTGATGAGCCATGATCATACCACTGCACTCTACATGGGGGCATAGCAAAACCCTTTCTCTAAATAAATAAATAAGCAAAAAAACAAAAACAAAAAAACTGATGCCAGCAAAAGTCTACAGTTCTGATGACACAGCACTGCTTTGGCCTTATTGCCTCAAGAAGACACTGACTATAGCTAAGGAGACACCCCTGCAAGAATGAAGGATGCTCAGGACAGAATGACTGTGCTGGAAAGTGCTAACGCAGCTGACACACCTGAGTGTAATCCTGTTGTGACAGGCAAAAACTGTGTCCTCAACAATTTTCAAGGAGTAAATTATTTTACCAGAGCCAATATTATGCTAAAAGTAGATATATATTTGAGAGCTGTCTTTTTCTATTTGTTTCACATACTTTGTGTTCCGTTGGCACATACTCACTGCAGGGAAGCTGGCCTGGAGCACAACTGAAAAGTTTTGTTATTTTCTTGACAATTGCTTTGCTCATCTCCAGCTGAAATCCTCACTAAATATTACATTTATGCCATGTACTTTTCCCTAATTGTGACTGCATTCGTTCAGTCATGTGACCCGGATATCCTCACATCAATAAAAAATAAATATAAACACACTCTCTCTTTTTTTTTTTCTTTTGAGTTGGAGTCTCACTCTGTCGCCCAGACTGGAGTGCAGTGGCCGCTCCCAGTCACCGCAACCTCGACCTGCTGGGCTCCGGCGATCCTTCCACCTCAGCCTTCCAAGTAGCTGGAACTACAGGTGCGCACTACCACGCCCGGCTAATTTTTGACTGATTGTAGAGATGAGGTTTCACCAAGTTGCTCTGGCGGGTCTCGAACCCGCGGGCTCAGGCAATTCATTCACCTCAGCCTCCCAAGGTGCAGGATTACAGGCTGAGCCACCGAGCCCGGCTTAAACACACTCTCTTGAACAGCCTGTTAGCAGTATGAGAGGGAAGTAAGGATGTGCAACGTTTTCAAAAGGAATTTAGCATGGAGAATGCCACTTGTGCTATTGCCATGCTTGTAACAACACAGTGACTGCACACAGAGTTGTGACGCCTTACCCAACTCCAGTCTGAGAATGTGTTACGTGATAAGGCTGAACAAGTTGGTGACTTTGAAGGATTCTGGATGTCAAGTGAAAAAAAATTTCTGATTGCCTTACATATGAAAAAATATATACCTTCAGAGTCCACAGGTAAGCTGGAAGAAGTGTATATTGAAGAAGGTTTTAACATCAATAGTTAGGCTTCAGTTGTTTACACACTGACCAGTGGTGAGATACAGAAATCGGAATCAAGGCAATTATGACCAAAATGATGATGAAGATCATGTTGTTAGCACTGTGAAAAAAGCCTCTGTGGTCAACGTGGTGGAAACAAACGATGGAATTATTGAAGGACTAGAGCAGCATGCATTCATAACAGGAAAATAATTCGTGGCAGTTTTTAAAACCAAAGAAAGACTTCTAATGCAAAAGTCATTGTAACTGAGGCAGATGACTGGAGGAAAGATTTATTAAGGTGTCCAACTCCAGCTGAATGCTTCCTCATCTTTAGAAGATCCGCTTCCTGGTTCCTCAACTGCTTCTGAAGTTTATCTCACTGAAAATAAGATGCAGTTGACAGTCATTATCTTTTAATCAAAACCCAGCATCATAGGTGGATCTGAAAGTCACCATTTTTTGTCATCACTGTTGTCTGACAGCTGATGACAGTGTTCTGATGAAGTTACAGTATGCTCAGTTATCTTGAACATGTGCTGTTTTTCCATATTAATAGCATGTTATGTTTTTTACTTATCATGAATAAATGTAATAAAATGATTGCTTATGGTCGCGTGTAAATTCAGAGCCAGGAGTGACAGTGGTGATATGCACAGTTTGTCCACATGGGTTGCTGAGATAGCACCCCTTCTGCTTTCTGGTGGTTGAGATGCACCTATGTTTTTATGTTTCTCTATTTTATTCTCTTTTCAATGCTATATAACTTGCCACTGTCCATTAAGGTTTTTTTTAATTTTCTTGAGCTCTAGCTTTGAGTGTTCTTTATAGATTCTGGTTGTAAGTTCTTTATCGGATAAGTAATTTGCAAATATGTTCTCAGTCTGTTCCTTCTCTTTATATTCACTAACAGTGTATGCAAAAGAGAAGTTTTGAAAGTTGATAAAGTCCAAATTCTTGTGATTTTTATATACTTCATACTTCTGGTTTGACAATCTATGAAATTTTTGCTCAACCCAAAGATACAGGAATTTTTATTTTAGAAGATTGATAGTGTTATGTTTTGTATTTATGTCAATAAGCATTTGCATATTTACTCAAGGTTCAAAAAATGGGTCAAAATATATTTATCTATCTATTTATTTATTTTGCATCGACGTATCTAGTTGTTACAGTAAATTTTGTCAAAAGTAGTTCTTTCCATTGGATTATTTCTGCATTCTGTTTTAAAATCTGTTTTCTGTATATGTGTGGACTGATTCTTGGACTCTTGATTCTGTTCCATTGCTCTCTTTGTGTATCCTTATCATGCCAACACTGCACTTTTTTAATTAATGTACTTAAAGTCTTGAAATCAGGTAGCTTTAGTCCTCCAGCTTTGTTATTTTTCAAAATTGTTTCTGCTATTCTAGATGTGCATTTTACTATATATTTTGGGCTTCCAGTTGTTTGTTTTCATGTAAAATTCCAGTTGTATAATTCTTGTGCTTCTGACAAAGACTCAAATTTTCTCACAGACATTCTTGTGACAGTCACCACTCCATGTCTACCACAACCATACCTGCCAAACAGATGCTTTTTGCTCACAACTTTAGTGACTGGGCCTGGCCCCTGAGCCAAGAGACAGTGAGAACAGGCAAGGCATAGATGGCGGGGCAAGTTTAGATCAGATGTCAGCACACTATGGCCCACAGGCCCCACCTGGCACTCATCCTGTTTCTGCAAATAGAGTTTAATAGACACACAGTTACTCTCATTCAGACATGCATTGCCCATGGCTGCTTTTGCACCATGAGCACAGAGCTGTGCATTTCTGACAGGGACTCTGTGGCCTCTACAGTACAAAATATTTACTGTTTGACCCTTCATAGAAAAATTTTGCTGATCGCTGCTGTACAGGTAGTGTTAGCAAAATGAGAGGGATATTCTATATTGTTTTAAGTTAATAATTCTAATGCAGTATTTTGTCCAAATGGCATGCTGGCTCCTGTTTCATCTTTCTTTGTATTAAGTAGTAAACTGGATTTGTATCCAGGAAGGATGACTGCTTGGACTTAGAGAATTAATGCCTCCTGTGAAATCAAAGATATTTACTGTAGAGGGGCCTTTTATTTGTTCCTGGTGTGACTAATCTTGCATCCACATGTTTTATATTGAAATGAGAGATGATGCTTGATGTAGCCACTGACTTTATACAATTTAAAATGATTCTTTCCATCCAGTTTGAAGACAGTTGAACCCAGGGACAATTTTGAAATGACAAAATCTCTAAAGATTTTTAACGGAAAACATTTTTTTCTAAACCATTAAGCATGCTTTACCAAATTTTGTACTCACTGACATTAAACCTTAAGTTTATGAATAGAGAATATGTGCCTATTTCTTTTCTATTCCTCATCAAGTTCTTCCTTCTAGAATTAACTTATTTGATGCTTTTTACGCCTGAAGACCTTTTTGGAAAAACCGAGAAGTTTTCTTTAATCTTTAACTTGACACGAGAGGGACTTGTTTGTCCAAAAATCAAAGGCCCACTTTCTTTTGCCTGCAGAAACCCCATGTCAGCATTTCCCACTGCAGCTGTGGTCTACGTCTGGAATCATGAGCTTTCTTGGGAAGTCCTTCCAACTTCTGTCACTTTAGTCTTAGAGGCAAGAACAGAAGAATCCTTCCAACTGTGTAAACGGGGAGATAGGAGAAGAATAAGGCTGCAAGAGCCTGCTAGGAGGAGCCTGAGTGGAGCTAGATGACTGCACTCAAGAGTGAGGCCTGTCAAGGAGCAGCTGCTGCATAGCCACTGCCCTGTGCATCAGCTCCCTGGGCCATCTCACTTCTGATGTCCAAGACTCCTTATGAGCTGTGTTCCTGACATCCTTGTATTGTCAGTAAACCTCATCTGCTCCATAAGGAAACCTGGTTTTAGTCTAATATATTGACCTTTTTCTCCCCTGCCAAGCTCTATCCTCTATGGAAATTTAGCAGACAATGGATAAACACCCAGCCCCCAAGACACACCTCCATGATTACAAAATACATCTGCAGCCTGAAGACTGTTCTGCCCTTTATTTATATTCAGGTTGTTTTGCATACAGAGATTCTTCCAGTTTAATTTGTTTCCTTTTCAGTTTTGAAGTACATTTGACAAATTAGGGGACAATTTTTTTTAAGACAAGGGCTATAA
>NW_006970753.1:0-532 GCF_000164805.1 Carlito syrichta | reverse complement strand
CCCCACCAGAAACACTACCCTGCACCAGGCATTCACCCCAGTGAGGGATCAGAGGGCATCTCTGTCTGCCCTCTCCATGGTTCCAGGTCATCAGAAGGGTGAAGGCCTCATTATGGGGCACCAAGAGGGGTGTGGATGTGGGGCATGGGGTCTTATGCCTGTCATTCCAGTGCTCTGGGGGGCCAAGGGGAGAGAATGGCCTAAGACCCTGGTTTTGAGACCAGTCCAGTCACCTTGGCGAGAACTCGTCTCTACAAATAGCCAAAAAAATGAACCGAGCATGGTGGAGCATGCCAGTCATTCCAGCCACTTGGGAAGCTGTGACAGGAGGATGGCTGGAGCCCAGATGGTGGAGGCTGCAGTGGCTGAGAGTGGGCCCTAGACTCCGGCCTGGGTGACACAGCTGGACTCTGACTCAGAGTAATAATTCCAACCACCACCACCATCACAACTACAGGCCGGGCTCAGAGGAATAGGTTGGCATCACAGCCTTTTGGAGGCCCAGGCGAGTGGATGGTCTGAGACTGCGAGT
>NW_006970752.1:0-743 GCF_000164805.1 Carlito syrichta | reverse complement strand
AAAAAAAAAAAAGTACATATATGTTAGACCAAGGTCTAACTAATGAATATACAGTTAATAATTAAGTATGCAATTAATAAGTTATCTTGGTTGGCATAATTAGTGTGTTGCAAATCAAGTTTCATTATTGAGGAAAAATTAAGTTTTTCTAGGTCAGTTTAGGAGTTTGGTATTTGAAATTCTGAAATGAAAACCAACTCTTATGAACCCTTGCATTTACATTAGCAGTCCCTTATCTCTGTGTGACATCTTTTTGAAAGCATATTGTGTTCTTAAAATTTTATAAGTTATTAAGATAATTTTAGCTTAACATTTATAAACAATACTGGTGTTTAAATCTCTGCTACTAGTTGACATAAGGAGCATTTCCTCATTTTTCATCGGGGTGTCTTTGGCACTAATGTGAATATTCAACAGGCAATCTCCAATTTAGAGTTTGATGGAAGAATCAAGAATTGCTGATGACTCTATATATTCAGAAGAAATTGAATAAAATGGGAAATAGTTTATAATATAACCTACTTTGAATCTTCAGGAAAATATTTTACATAATAAAGAATGCAGCTCAATACATGTAGATTTTCTTAGACATATTTTTCACCTTCTCTATTTCCAGAAATTCTAACAATCATTTTCAAGCATATTGTATTGTCAGTTTTAATCATAATGTAGGTCTTGTCAATCAGATGTAGTATACCCGGATATCTTTTTTTTTTTTTTTGGCTCAAAAAGCCTCTAAAACG
>NW_006970751.1:0-716 GCF_000164805.1 Carlito syrichta | reverse complement strand
TACAAGACAGGTAGCACATTATTCATGGCTATAACTTTAATTTAACCATAACATATGCCCTATATATTTTAGAGCATGGTTGGATTAAAACGCAACTATGAGTATCACAACAGAGACAAAAAATAGTTAACAAGGGGCTACATTTTCTTTGTTTAAAAAAAGGAAAAAGATTAACTGAAGTGCAAGTATCTTCTAGCACAACCCTCGACAGGAAGAGCCAAGACTTTATGCAGTGGTATAGGAGAAATACTCTACACAAAACATGAGAAACTTTTGGAGATGATTAGATATAATATGTAAATGTACAATACCTGTGGGGAATAAAATACTCTACACAAAACATGAGAAACTTTTGGAGATGATTAGATATAATATGTAAATGTACAATACCTGTGGGGAATAAAGAGAATAGTCTAAAGGCTCAAAGGCAAAATGCTGAGGGTACAGAAATGCTCTGGTGAAAAACTGAAATGGATGAGAAGAAGCATGTTTTGTGTTGTGTCACTAGTACATTAAAGTCTAAGTAAGATAATATATGTGAAAGGAAAAATATAAACCTACCTTTAAAATATTGTAGATGAGCCACATTTACCTTTGACTTGATTATAATTATACCTCTAGAAAAACGTTGACATTTTCCTTCTCCTTTTCTCTAATAAATATTAACCAATATAGAATTCTAGGAAAGCAACATGATATTCTTGGTCTAATTGAAA
>NW_006970750.1:0-646 GCF_000164805.1 Carlito syrichta | reverse complement strand
AATCGGGTTTGATTTGTTAGTGTTTTTCTAGTTCCTTGAAATGTGATGCTAGGTTGTCGATATGCAATCTTTCAGCCTCAGTAATGTAGGCTAAAACACTACAAAATTTTCCTCTAAGTCCTGCTTTGGCCGTATCCCAGAGGTTTGAAATTTGTTTCATTGTTGTCATTCATTTCAAGGAATTTTAAAATTTGCATCTTGATTTCGTTTTTGATCCAAGCGTCATTCAGGAGCAACTTGTTTAATATCCATGTTTCTTGTTTGGTTTTGTAAGTCATCTTCAGGTTAATTTCTAGTTTTACTTTACTGTAGTCTGAGAAGTTCCTTGTTACGATTTCAAAAAAAATTATTAAAAAATGGGTCTCAATTGGTTGCCCAGGCTGGAGTGCAGTGGCACGCTCACTGACACTCCAGCATCAACCTGCGTGGCTTAGGTGATTGATCCGTTTCAGCCTTCCAAGTAGCAGTATTCACAGGTGCGTGCCACCAGCTAATTTTTTTGATTTCTGTAGAGATGGAGTCTCATCAATTTGCCCAGGCTGTTGTTGAATCCGTGGGCTCAGGCAATCTCTTCACTTCAGCCTCCAAAAGTTTGTTGAGCCTCGATGTGTGGCCTATCATATGGTTGCTCTTGGAGAATGTTCCA
>NW_006970749.1:0-822 GCF_000164805.1 Carlito syrichta | reverse complement strand
AGCTGGTTAAGTCAGTTAGTTAAGTCAGCTGGCAAGCTTGCTACCTAGATAGTTAAGACACCTCATTAAGTCTGTTGGCTATCCAGCTGGTTGGCTAGTTAAAAATCTAGTTAAAAATCAGATGGCTAGCCATATGGTTAGCTAGTTATTTCTGATAGTTAAGTCGGCTGGTTACCTAGGAATCTAACTATATATGTCAGCTTGTTATGTCAGCTAGGTAGCTCGTTAAGTCAGCTAGCTAAACCAGCTGGCGAGTTAGGTATCTAGGTGGTTAAGTCAGCAAGTTAAGTTAGCTTGCTAGCTAGCTAAGTCACCTAGTTAAGTCAATTGGCTAGATAGCAGGCTAACTGGGTAGCTAGGTAATTATGTCAGCAGTCTATACCACTGGCTAGCTAGTTAAGTCACCTAGATAAGTCAGTTGGTTATCCAGCTGGCTAGCAAAATAGGTTGCTAATTAACTCAGCTCGCTTGACAGCTGGCTAGCGATTTAAGTCACCTAGTTTAGTCAGCTGGATAGCCAAGAGGCTAACTTTATAGCAAGCAAGTTAATTCAGCTGACTAGCAAGCAGGCCAGCTATTTATGTCAGCTAGTTAAGTCATCTGGCTAGCCAGTTTGTTAGCTAAATAGTGAACTAGTTATTTCAGTTGAGTATCCAGCTTTCTAGGTAATTAAGTCAGCTAGTTAAGTCAGCTGGTTAGCCAGCTAGCTAGCTATATAGAGAGCTAGTTAAGTCAGCTGGCTAGCCAGTTGGCTAATTGTTAAGACAGCTAGTTGAGTCAGTTGGTTTGCCAGTTGGCTAGCAGGTTAAGTCAGCTAGTAAT
>NW_006970748.1:0-618 GCF_000164805.1 Carlito syrichta | reverse complement strand
ACTTGCCTTGTTAGTGTCATCTGATACTACTTGCCTTAATAGTGTCTTCTGATACTACTTCCCTCATTAGTGTCATCTGATACTACTTGCCTTTTTGGTGTCTTATGATACTCCTTGCCTTATTAGTGTTGTCAGATACTACTTGCATTATTAGTATCGTGTGATACTTCTTTCCTTATTAGTGTCATCTGATACTTCTTGTCTTATTAGTGTCATGTGATCCTACTTGCCTTATTAGTGTCGTCTGATCCTACTTGCCTTATTAGTGACTTCTGATGCTACTTGCCTTGTTACAGTCGTCTGATCCTACTTGCCTTATTAGTGCCGACTGATACTAATTGCCTTCTTATTGTCGTCTGATACTACTTGCCTTCTTAGTGTCGCCTGATAGTCCTTGCCTTCTTAGTGTCGTCTGATACTACTTTCCTTGTTAGTGTAATGTGATATTACTTGCCTTATTAGTGTCTCATGATATCAATTTCCATATTATTATCGTCTGATACTACTTGCCTTCTCAGTGTCGTCTATTAATAATTGCCTTATTAGTGTTTCTGCTACTACTTGACTTATTAGTTCATCTGATACTTCTTGCCTATTAGTGTCATCTGATACTACTTG
>NW_006970747.1:0-792 GCF_000164805.1 Carlito syrichta | reverse complement strand
AAGAAAATGGTAGAAGTACAGCATTGCTACTGTAATTCAACTCAACTTTGAAAAGTAATAACATCTCCTTAAATGTGTATACATTTTTTTGGTACTCAAATGGCACCGTGTGTGTGTGTGTGTGTGTGTGTGTGTGTGTGCGTGAGTGTGTGTGTGTGTATGTGTGTCCTCTCCATAGCACCAGCTAATACAAAAGGGCACTGACAATAACAATTTTAATACTTCATTTTCAAACCAATGGAAACAGTAAGCATCTTTATTTATCGATGGTTTCCTACAAAAGACCTCTGTCTTAAGGCAGTATAGAGTAGCCCATAGGCTCTGGCACAGGTTTTGAGTCCTGGTCCAAAATTATGAGCTGTGTGGTCCAACCGTCCTGTACCTCAGTTAAAACAAAGATAATAATAGTATTTAGCTCACATGGTCTTGGAGGGTTCAAAGAGTTAATACACAAAAACTGCTGACCATAGGAACTGGCCTCTAGTAAGTGTCCAGTAATGCCAGCCTCTATTTTAATCAGTTAATGCTTATCAGTGCCTCATCATAGCAAACTAAGATTCACCCTGGGGACCTCACAAACACAGTGTGCCACTAGGACCAAAAGCTCCACCTATAAAGAAGATTTTGCTTCCATTTCCTCCTCCCTACTAAAAATTCACAGCGGGGCACAGTGGCTCAGCTTTGGGAGGCCAAAGTGGGAGGATGACATGAGCTCAGGAGTTCAAGACCAGCATGAGCAACATAGTGAGACCTCACCTCTACAAAATTTTTAAAAAATTAGCCAGGCTTGGG
>NW_006970746.1:0-759 GCF_000164805.1 Carlito syrichta | reverse complement strand
GAGTCAGCTGTTTGAGAATGCTAGCTAGCTATTTAGCTAAACAGTTAAGTCATCTGGATTAGTCATCCAGCTAGTTTGTTAACTAATGAGTTAAGTCAGCTGATTGAGTCAGCTAGCTAGCTCATTAGCTAACGAGTTAAGTCAGATGATTAAGTCAACTAGCTATCATGTTAGATAACGAGTAAGCTGACTATGTAGCCGTCTGGTAAGTCAGCTAGCTAGCTAGGCAGCTAACTGTTTAAGTCTGCTTGCTAGCTAGTTAACTAGGTAGTTAGCTAACTACTTGTCAGCTGGCTGGCTAGGTAGCTAGCTAGTTAGTTAACTATTTACGTCACCTGGCTAGCTAGGTAATTTGTTAGTTAAGTCAGCTAGTTAAGTCAGTTGGATAGCCAGCTGGCTAGTTAGGTAGTGAGCCAGTTAAATCAGTTGGCTAGCCAGCTGGCTAGCTGGTTAATTCACCTAGTTAAAAGAACTGGCAAGCCACATGGCAATGTAGCTAGCTAGCTAGTTAAGTCAGGTAGATAGCTACCGGGCTAGCTAATGATGTCAGTGAGTTAAGTTACCTGGCTTGCCAACTGGGTAGCTGGTTAAGTCAGTTAGTTAAGTCAGCTGTCTAGCCAGCTGGCTAGGTAGGTAGCTAGCTAGATAAGTCAGCCTGCAAGCCAGCATGCTAACTGTTCAATTCAGGTAGTTAAGTCAGCAACCTTGCCTGCTGCCTAGGTATGTAGTTGTTTAGTTAAGTGAGCTGGCTATCCAGCT
>NW_006970745.1:0-651 GCF_000164805.1 Carlito syrichta | reverse complement strand
ATAGCTGTGTCCTATGAATAATCACGAACTTCTTTATCTGGTGCCGAAAACGTACTTGAATATTTGAAGAACTGTCATATCATTGCTTGCATAGTTCCTCGATTTTGGCTGATTGTCTCCACTGTGTCACACACAAACTTGTGGTACTCTCACTGAATCAGTTTTAGTTACTAATCTAGATTTCTCTTGCCATGAATTCTCTGGGTGCTATTGAAGCAAAAGTAGAGACAGTAACACGTTTTCGCAACAAAAAACATCCTCTTCCCCTTCTTTGTACCCCTCCCCTATCCCTGTCCAGTTCATCAGTGAAAGCTCAGTTTTTGGATCACAAAGTAGAGTTTAGATTCCATTTATCACTACATCTCTTGTCCCCCGCCTCCAACTCACCTTGGTTTTGTTCCTTAAGCTTTTTGCTCTGTTATTTTGTTTGCTGTCCTGGTTGCCTAAAACCACTTTTGAGGATGGCAGAATGTGTCCTTTGTGTCATTTGGGGCTGGAAAAGGCACAGGATACTTTGTTTCTTCCTATGTAGTGATAGCTCTGTCTTCAACCGTTCAGATTCTCAATTCTCTGAAAATCCTCTGAATCTAGAGGTGAAAGTTCTGCATGCTTCCCCTCTTCTCAAACCTAAATGACACATTCTGGAATGCA
>NW_006970744.1:0-930 GCF_000164805.1 Carlito syrichta | reverse complement strand
CATATTCCCATTATATTTTAGGCCAATTTATATTTTAAAAGAGTATTTCCATTGAATCCCCTAGTATTTCTCTATCTAAGACATAATTCTGTACTCTCCAACAAAGTATCTGGTTAATCTAATACTTTAATCACCAAGCATTTAAAATGAGGCACACAGCTGGGCTCGGTGGCTTAGCCTGTAATTCCACACCTTTTGGAAGCTGAAGTGAGTGGATTGCCTGAGCCCGCAGGCTCGTGACCTGCTTGGGCAGTGAGACCTCATCTCTACAACAATCAAAAAATCAGCTGGGCGTGGTAGCACATGCTTGTAATTCTGGTTACTTGGAAGGCTGAGGCGGTAGGCTCACCAGAGCCCAGCAGGTCAAGGCTGTGGTGGCCAGGAGCAGCCACTGCACACCAGTCTGGGTGACAGAGTGAGATACCAACTCAAAAAAAAATAATAATAATATGAGGTTCACAAAAAAATAATTTGTGGCCCAATTTATATAAAACAAAATAACATGGAGATTTACAAAGGGGTAAGTGTTTGGGCTCTGCACTAGTATAAAAATTTAGATAATTGAAACTTGTGGCAAATTGATTATGATCTTAGCAAAAGGAAGGTTCAAATCTTGTAGGAAAAACTGCTGAAAGGCTGTTACACAATACTAAAAACTTTCAAAAGTTTCTAAACTAAAGAAAGTGCTAAAATATTATTTCGTTGTGCTTTAACCAAGCTCCAACAGGACTCCGTCACCATAATAATAAAACACTACACCGTGGGTAACCTCCTCAGGTCCCCTCCCAGTTTGGGTGTTTCTTGCTCCTCTCAAGTAAGACTGCTTAAAAAAATAAAAGACTACCTTGTTTAGAGGATTATTGAATGGTCATTTCTTCCTGGAGAAATTTTTTAATAGGTGAACACATGCTTCGGTTCACTTCTTGGGAG
>NW_006970743.1:0-934 GCF_000164805.1 Carlito syrichta | reverse complement strand
TACTCTATGTAAAGATGTCTAAGAGAACATTTTTCTGATATTATGCATGTTTGTGATCACATCACAATGACACACTCACTTGACTTCACATGAGTGGATGCTTAACTCCTCATGTAGCAGAACACTGGTGAGACGGCACACCAGTATAGAACCATTACTTGTACCTATTGAAATGACAAAACAGCAAAACAGAAGAGTATTAATTTAGTGGGAATTCCAGATCTTTCCAACAAAAGTCTTCACTCAAGATTTTAATCATTTAACATTTATCTTTTATAAAAGGGACCTAAGCTAGGTGCTAAGAGAAAAAATGAATTATCAAAAATGGGCCTAATCTCATCTGCTCAAAAATCTTGTGTAACTACAGAGACACATTTTCACAGAAAGACTTTAATATCTAAATAAATACACATACAATTTGAAGAAACACTTTCCTAAGCTTTTGTACACATGGGAGCTTATACTTTTTGAGATTTAGAAGGTTTATTATGGCCAGTCCTCAAAAAGGCAATCTACTGAGCTCATCAACCAGATTGTTTGTTTGTTTATTTATTTATTTGAGTTGGAGTCTCATTTATTTGTTTGTTTGTTTGTTTGCTTGTTTGTTTGTTTATTGAGTTGGAGTCTCACTCTGTCGCCCAGACTGGAGTGCAGTGGCCGCTCCCGGTCACTGCAGCCTCGGCCTGCTGGCCTCCAGCGATCCCTCCACCTCAGCCTTCCAAGAAGCTGGAACTACAGGCACGTGCTACCACGACTGGCTAATTTTTTGATTTATTGTAGAAATGAGGTCTCACCAAGTTGCCCAAGTGAGTCTCAAACCCGTGGGCTCAGGTAATCCACTCACCTCAGGCTCCCAAAGCGCGGATTACAGGCTGAGCCACCAAGTCTGGCTTGCTTATTTTCCTTTACAAGTTTTTATTAAATTTTAAATTAA
>NW_006970742.1:0-740 GCF_000164805.1 Carlito syrichta | reverse complement strand
CCCCAAGGTCAAGCTATAGTTGAGAGAGAATATAAACGTTAAAAACTCAAATAAGTAAATTGCAGGAAGTGGAATTCAGATATAGTTCTCACCATCATATCGTAAATCATGGTATATTTGCAGTTAATCATCTCAATTTGGACCTCAAGCACATTCAGAGATGATAAGACATTGGAGACCTGATTATATTGTTAAATGGATGGTAAAATGGAATGATCTTCTTACAGGTCAAAGGAAGGGGTTTGATGTCCTTTTAACATGTGGGACAGGAAATACTTGTTTTTTTCCCCCAAGACTTACCCTAACGTATTTTGGTATGGGATCGTCTAATTAGTCATGTCCAGCCCCCATCCCCGTCGAGTTGCAGCCAGAAGAGACATAAATCATGCCATCAATCTGAGTAGAATGCAGATGTTGAAGAGAAGGTGTTGGTGCCAAAGTTGAAATGTCTCACCATTCAACAACCACTTCCACCTCCACCAACTCGACCGAAGACATCTCATCATTTGTTGTCTCCTACTCCTCATCCCAGACATTACCATCGAGCTTTTTCAACAGAACAGTGCAGACTTCCCACATGGAGGCAAATCAAGGTGCCCAACCATGATGCTGAGGATCTGGTTTGTTAAAAAAAACACTTCTCTCACTCCCTCTACTGCTTTTCTTGCTATACTGACTATTATAGTGTGCCAGGTGGTTGTATTTATTCAGGAAAATCTTATTGGGCTTATATCTCAAAG
>NW_006970741.1:0-784 GCF_000164805.1 Carlito syrichta | reverse complement strand
TTAGGAGTAAAATTGCTGGAAAGATTTAGATGTATATGCAGGACCGTTGTTGGTGTAAGTTGCTCTGGCATACCTAGCTGTGAAAAGCAAAAGAAAAAATGTTGTACCACGTCCTTGTAAGCTCTTCCAGTTTTTGCTGAAACTAAAATAACATGAGAAAATGTATCTACAGTCATATGCAAATAAGACAATTTTCCAAAGCTGGGAAAACTAGTTACATCCATTTGTCATAGTATGTTAGGTCTCAGTCCTTGAGAGTTGACTCCTCCTGGAGCTGGAACAAAGTTTTTGAATTCTCAGAAAGTAAACTGAATGTAAATTGTTTACAGTCCTCTGGGCTTAAAGGTATAGTAAAGAAACAATTCTGTAAATCAATAACCATAATATTAAAGTTAACAAGTATAGCAATCCAGGCTGTAACATTCCATGGCTCCCATAGTAGTGTTAATAGCTCTTAAATCCTGTAAAAGTCTCCATATACCAGATTTTTTTATTAATTACAAAACTTACGAGTGTTTTCAGGGTTAGTGGTTGCCATTCAGGGGGGTAGTAGAAGACTGTATATGACCAGTCTTTAATTGTTGTAAAACTAGTTTTTTGACTGCCTTAGCTTTTCTAAGGGCATGGGCTATTGTTCCAACCAAACCGGTTTTTCGACTTTCCAGGTAATAGGGTCTTGGGAACAATGGATTTAATACCAGCTTAATTTGTCTTTTCATTAACTTGGACAGGTTCCTGCATTACCTGTCGTTTTGCCAAGTCCCTTAAAGGGATCATAGCCCAT
>NW_006970740.1:0-554 GCF_000164805.1 Carlito syrichta | reverse complement strand
TATTACCTACCCTTGTCATGCAGCTATGATGACACGGGGCAGGGGAGACATGAACAAAGGCACAGACCAGAGAAACCATACCCCTGAAGACCTTGCTCAGTCCCTCTCTTGAGGATAAGCTTCTGGGAAAACAGCAACAACAAGATGAAAGATCATCTCCTCTGGAGATCAGGTCAGGGAAGTGTCAGTCTCCCGGTCAGAAAAGGCCAAAGGAGGAAGAACCCAAGAGATGAGAGGAAGAGAGTGCTCTAGGTGGTGGAGAAAAGGGCTGGAAAGGAAACCAAGGCTTGGTCAAAGAGTGAGGAAACCTGGAAACCTAAAGGATGTTATCCAAATGCATGGGAACCAGCTTGAATTTCTTAGAGTCCCCTTTCTGAGGAGGTTTACAGGCCACTATGTAACGTTTCTTCAGGTGATTCTCATGGTACTTGCAATTTGGGTACTTCCCTGAGGTAAGTTCACACAAGGTCATGGACACAGCCCCGCGGCTCTTGTGGCAGTTTTTCTGGCCATCCTTGCAGGCTATACTTGGGGTCCTGCAAGTGGCGGCCACC
>NW_006970739.1:0-696 GCF_000164805.1 Carlito syrichta | reverse complement strand
GGGGTGTGTTCACAGGGCAACTGTCTTTAGATCCAGGAAAAATGGATTGGGGGAAGAAATGTCCCTGGGTGAGGGATGTGTCCCTTGCCTATCATGGTGGAAGGTCTTTGTTGCTGAGTTGGAGGGTCAGCCCGCCTGAGGCACATTTCACACCTTGGAGAGGAGAGCCAGCAGGATCGTGGCCAGGGAGCCTTGGGAACTCCCACACCAAAATGGGAGCAGCCATGGTGGGAGTTGTTGATGAAAGGTGTTGAACTTGGGGACCTTCACATGTGTGTGGGCGGGCAGGGAAGTACTGAGGGCAGAAGTTTTGTAGATGAATTTCTTTCTTTCTTTCTTTCTTTCTTTCTTTCTTTCTTTCTTTCTTTCTTTCTTTCTTTCTTTCTTCCTTCCTTCCTTCCTTCATTCCTTTCTTTCTTTGTTTCTTTTTTTCTTTCTTTTCTTTCCTCATTATGTTGTCCAGGCTGCTCTCAAACCACCCAATATGGGTCAACCTCTCAACCTCAGTCTCCAAAACTCCAATGATTACAGCTTTTCCATTTGATAAACATCCTGGTCTCCTGCCTGGTCTTGAACTCTGGGCCAGAGGTGATCCTCCTACCAAGACCTCCCTGGGTGCAGGGCTGATGATCGTGATACATGGTGCCTGGCTTGGACTCACAAGTTCTGTCAGCCAGGGAGACACAAAAGGAACAC
>NW_006970738.1:0-563 GCF_000164805.1 Carlito syrichta | reverse complement strand
GGGTGTGGCAGCAGAGTGGTGGCTCCTGGGTTCCTTCAACTTGAGGGGTCTCAGGTGGTCCTCTGCCCTGGTCCAAGAGCAGCCAGAAACTCTGTGGGGCCACCACACCTGACACGATTTGGGTGACTTCTCACCGACACTGAATCTGGCCATGTCACCAATTTGATCTCCGACCCCAGGGCTCAGGTAGCCTCCCAGGGTGCATGTGTGATGGCCGGTGCCCGGCCTGGACTCACACGTGCTGTCAGTGAGGGTGACACTAAGGCACACCCTGGGTGGAGGCCACCACAACCTGTGTAGCTGGGACCGTGGGCACCACCACATGTGACTCGAGTGTTTGCATTCTGGGGAGAAATTAGGTCTTGCTACATGACCCAGACTGGACTCAAAGTCCTGGGCTTCAGCAGTCCCCCGCCAGGGCATCCCACAACCACAGCCCGATTGTCTGCCGAATGACCATCTTTCGGGAACTCTACGACCAAGGCCGCAGCCTCCTTCCCCAATGATCTCTGTTTACAATGATCCCAACTCCATACACAAATGAATGCTCTTCTTTTCTTTCC
>NW_006970737.1:0-1132 GCF_000164805.1 Carlito syrichta | reverse complement strand
AAAGACTGGAGGACTGGGGTCAGGTGACCCAGCTGGAGACGCCCAGCCCCCTCCTTGCCAGATAAAGGTAGAGGGTGAGAAGGAGGAGAAACTGATGGAGAGTGGAATAGCAAAAGCAGACTATAGAGAGGTTTATTTGCTGGGTTGAAGTCAGAGATAGAGGAGGGAGGTGGCAGCGTAAATGGGATGGGGGGGATGGGGAATCTCTGCCCATTTTTCTGAACACTCGTAGAAGTTATAGAGATCCCGAATAATGTCAGAATTTAGGAACCCATAGGGGCCACTTATTTTGGTTGTCTAAGCGATAGGTGGGCCAATTTTGGGTACCGAAGCAGATTAAATGCTTAGGCTTAATATCGGGAGTGAGGGAGAGTGTAGAGAGATTATTTAAGAGGCACTTGAGGGGGGTGTCAGCCGGAAGAGATGATGAGTTTTCCATGTTAGCAGTGGGGGCTGGTCAGGGCGTCCCCTGGACCAGCCTGTCGTCACAGGTCGTTATTGTAGACCCAGATTCTCCTGGAGAATCAAGGAGGTTAAGGGTAACGCAGTACCGGGATTTTTGACAAGAAAGTTACCCAAAACCAGAGGGAGGGAAGGCTTGAAATCTCTAGCGGCTGAGGGAAAACTGATAGGGGTCTGCTGCAGTCATAAAGACCTAGGCGGGGTGTGGCCCCCCCTCTTGCCCAGGGCCGAAGGAGCTGCCGGGCAATCAACGACCAGTTTCCCCGGTTGTCCCAGACAAGGTTTTAGGTTTTCAGTGTGGGGACACTTACCAATCCGAAGGCCAGTGGTGGTTGTAGCATTGGTGTTCAGGAGAATGGGCGAAGGCCTTAAGGGGTGAGTCCCACCTGGCTCTGGGCCGGGGTCCCACCTTAGGGCGAGAGAATACCCGACTGAGTCACACGGCACCAATGAAAGATGGTGGCACCTAGTGAGACTCAACACCCTTTAAGACCAAGAGATTTAATGGGGATGAGCGCGGTGACTACAGAACCTGAGAATCAGATTGCAGCATGGAGGCAGGGGTATGGCAGGTTTTATAGAAATTTAAAGCAACCTGTCCATTACCTATTGGTTGGCAGGTGAGGTATTTTGGGGATTGGCAGGGGCTTTCGCTGGCATGGAAATGGTG
>NW_006970736.1:0-742 GCF_000164805.1 Carlito syrichta | reverse complement strand
CCCATCTAGTGTGCTTTTCATTTCAGATATTGTATTTTTTTAATCTTTGGTAGTTTAATTTAGGGTTCTTTGTTTTGTTTTGTTTCTTATGTTGCTACTTATCTCTTTGAACATATAGTATATAGTTAATATAATTTTTAATATTTTATCTGCTAATATAACATCTATATTAGTTTTAGGTAAGTTTTGATTGGCTCTTTTTTCTTGTTTATAGGTCATGTTTCTCTGCTTCTTTGTAAGCATCGTAGTTTAAAAAATTATTTTATCAATTTTATTATTTTTTATTTTGTTTTTTGAGTCCCAGTCTCACTCTGTCACTCAGGTTGGAGTGCAGTAGCATTCTCATGACTTCTGCAGGGTTGACCTGTTGGCCTCAGACAATCTTTCCACCTCAGTCTTCTGAGTAGCTGGATCTACAGGTATGTGCCACCATGCCTAGTTAATTTTTTGATTTATTGTAGAGACAAAGTCTCACCAAGTTGCACAGGCTGATCTTGAACCCCTGGGCTCAGGTAGTCCTCTTGCCTCAGCCTTCCAAAGTGCTGGGATTACCGGTGTGAACCACAGCACCTAGCAACATATTAAATTTCATTGTTAAACTTTGTGAATTGTGAGTTTTATCTTGTTAGGCCTGTGAACTTTTGAATTTCTGTAAATATTCTTAAACTTTGTTCTGGGGTTTCGTTAAGTGATCAATAAACATTTTGATCCTTCTGGGTGTTGCTTTCAGTCTTTATTCAGC
>NW_006970735.1:0-826 GCF_000164805.1 Carlito syrichta | reverse complement strand
TTTTTGGATATCAAGAGAATGATGTCCATAATGTTCTTTGGGAACTGGAACCCAAGATTCCTGTTTCCCTTCACAAGACCTCCCCCAAAATGGTGGATTTCTCCCAAACCCCCCAACACCATTCTACCTGCCCACCAATAAGAATTTTCTGTAATTTGAGGTCAGCTGTATCGAGGAATTTTGTAAAAATGTACCTTTGTTTCTGGGGAATATGATTATGGTCGTACATATTCCCAGGAAACAAAAGGATTTGTAGGGCCAGATCCTTTATTACAACTAACAAGATGACAAGAAATTTCCTGTGCATCTGTAATGACAGGTTTAGTGTATCCACGAAAAAGTAACTCTGAAAAATGTAGTGACCCAGAAGCCCAGATTGCAGATTAAACCTTATAAAGAGGCCCTGAGTATTCCGGTCAGTGAGAACTCCTAGAACTGGATTTCCTTTTGGTTCTCAGCTGATGCCCTGATTTTCCCTGTTGATGTCGATTCCAAACTCTGTATGCAAAAAGACAGATGCCCAGAAGTTTCCTAGGGACGTGGAATTCATTATTCCTGGTTACTTTTAAAAATACGTACTAAATATTTGGCAACTGTAAAACCCTTGTCCCCTCTCAAAAAAAGAAGAGAAACACAAGGAGATGGATTACAAGGTTCACCTTAAGAAAAGAGTTACATCCACATATGGCAAGAAGATTCCTTTTGTCCTGAAATCTGGACTTAGTTATTCCGAGGAACCTAACGGACTTGGAGTGCCTGATAACCATTTACAACTTTCAAGAGGACCAGAATGTTGCTGGAATACTGAAATGACCGATTCGTGAAT
>NW_006970734.1:4350-5212 GCF_000164805.1 Carlito syrichta | reverse complement strand
CCAAATAGATAAGTCAGCTAACCGGTCAGTGGACTAGCAGGCAAACTAGTAAAGTCAGCTAAACAAATGGCCGACTAGTCGGCTAACTTGTCAGCTGACAAGTTAGCTCAGCTTACAAGTCACTGACAAGTTAGGTCAGCTAACTATTCGGCCTACTAATTGGCCTATTATTTACTTCAGCACATCAGCCATCCTGTTAGTTGACATGCAGGCCAACTCATCAGCCAACAAGTAAAGTCACCTAGCTAACTCGTTAAACAACTAGGTAAGTCAACTAGTTAACTCGTTTACCAAGTACTTAAAAGAGGTAGCTAACTCATTAACCAGCTCATTAATTCGGCTAGCTATCTCATTAGCCAACTAGTTAAGTCAGCTAGATAAGTCAGCTAGCTCACTAGTTAGTTAACTATGTAAGTCAGGTACTTAAGTCTGTTAACTAACTAGCTAGTTAATTAGTTAAGTCAGCTAGTTATTCAGCTAGGTTAATTGCTAGCTAACTATTTAATTCAGGTAGTTAAGTTAACTAGCTAACTAGTTAAGTCTTCCAGTTAAGTCAGCTACCGATGTAGTTAAGTCACCTACCTAATTCAGCTAGTTAAGTCAGCTTTCTAATTAAGTCAGCTGGTTAAGACAGTTAGCTAGCTAGTTCGCTAAAGGATTATGTCAGCAGGTTGAATCAGGTAGTTAGCTAGTTAACTACCTGGTTAAGTCAGCTGATTGAGGCAGCTAGCTAGCTAGTTAGCAACAGTGAGTCAGCTGATTGAGTAAGGCTAGCTGGCTAGTAGCTAATGAGTTAAGTCAGCTGCTTGACAACCTAGACAGTTCATTAGCTAACGAGTTAAATCAGATGACTAAGTCAGCT
>NW_006970734.1:1010-2994 GCF_000164805.1 Carlito syrichta | reverse complement strand
GGCAAGCTATTTAAGTCACCTAGTTAAGTCAGCTGCCTAGACAGCTGGCTGTCTAGGTAGCTAGATATTTGTCAGCTGTCTAGTCACTGGATAGCTAGTAAAACCACCTAGTTAAGTCAACTCGATATCCAGCTGGCTAGCTAGGCAGCTTGTTAATTAAGTCAGCTGGATAATGAGTTGGTTACCTACTTAAGTCTCGTAATTAAGTCATCTGGCTAGCCAGCTAGGTAGCTATATAGCAAGCTAGTTAATTCAGCTGTTTGGCAAGCAGGCCAGCTATTTAAGTCAGCTAGTTAAGTCAGCTGGCTAGCCAGGTGGCTAGCTAGCTAGTGAACTTAAGACATTTGGATAGCCAGCAGGCTAGTAAATTATGTCAGTTACTTAAGTCTGCTGACTAGCCTGCTAGCTCGCCAGGTAGAGAGCTAGTTAAGTTAACTGGGTAGCCAACTGGGTAACTAGTTAAGTCTGGTAGTTGTTACAGCTGGCTAGCTGGTTAAGACAACTAGTTAATTCAGCTGGCTAGCCAGCTGGATAGCTAGGTATCAATTAAGTTAATTCAACTGGCTAGGCAGCTGATTAGTTATTTAAGTCAGGTAGTTAATTCATCTGGCTTCCCAGCTGGCTAGCTAGAAAGCTAGCTAGTTAAGTCAGCTGGCTAGTCAGTTGGCTACCTAGTTAAGGCATCTAGTAAGTTGACTTGCTAGCCAACTGACTAGCTAGGTAGCTAGGTAGTTAATTCAGCAGGCAAGCCAGTGGTATATGTCAGTAGCTAGCTAGTTAAGTCAGCTTGCTAGCCACCTAGCTAGCTGGAAATGTCAGCTAGTTAAGTCAGCTGGCTTGCCAGCTGTCTAACTAGTTATGTCAGATATTTGAGTCAGCTGGTTAGCCAGCTGACTTGCTGAATAAGTCAGTTAGTTAATTCAAGTGGCAAGCCAACTGGCTGGCTAGGTATCTCGCTACTTAAGTCAGCTAGCTAGCCAGCTGGATGGCTAGTTAAGTCAGCTAGTTAAGTCAGTTGGCTAGCACCCTGGCTAGGTAGGTAGTTAGCTAATTAAGTCAGCTGGCTAGCCGACTGGCTAGCTAGTAAAGTCAGTGAGTTAAATGAGCTACCGAGCCAGGTTGCTAGCTATGTGGCTAGCTAGTTAAGCCAGCTGGCTATCCCAATGGCTATCTAGTTAAGTCAGCTAGTTAAGTGAGTTGGCTAGCCAGGTGGTTGGCAAGTTAAGATGGCTGGTCAGCTGCCTGCTCAGGTAGGTGGCCAGCTATTGAAGCTGGCTGGCTAGCCAGCAGACCAGCAGGGTTACTGTCTAGTTAAGCTGGCTTTCTATCCCACTGTCTAGCTATTTAAGCCAGCTGGCTAGCCAGCTAGTCATCTTGCTAGCCAGCTAGATGGCTGCCTAGCCAACTATCCAGCTGGGTAGCTAGCTAGTTAAGCAAGCTGACTAGACATTTATCCAACCTGGTAGCAAGCTAATTAAGTCTGCTGGCTAGCCAGCTGTCTAGCTGGTTTAGTCAGCTATTTAAGTCAGCAGGCTAGCCACTTGGCTGGGTAGGTAGCTAGCTAATTAAGTCAGCTGGTTAGCTGATGACTAGCTAATTAAGTCATGCAGTTAAGTGAGCTGGCTAGCCAGCTGGCTAGCTATGTGGCTAGCTATTTAAGACAGCTGACTAGGAGGATGGCTATCTAGTTAAGTCAGCTAATTAAGTCAGCTGGTTAGCCAGCTGCCTAGATAGGTGGCTGGTTAGTTAATACGGCTTCTTAGTTGGCTGGTCAGTTAGGTGGCCAGATATTTAAGACAGTTAGCTAGCTGGCTGAATGGCAGGGTGGCTGGCTAGTTAAGCCGACTGACTGTCCCACTCTCCATAAATGCAGGTGGCTTCTTATCCCAGCTTATTAGCCAGGAGGCCAGTCCGCTAGCTGGCTAGCCGGCAGACTAGCTAGCTAGCCAGTCATGTAGGTAGCTAGTTAAGTCAGCTTGCTAGG
>NW_006970734.1:0-928 GCF_000164805.1 Carlito syrichta | reverse complement strand
CAGCAAGATAGTCAGCTAGATATTTAAGTCAGTTAGCCAGCAGCCAGATAGCTGTTAAGTTAGGTTAGCAACCTAGAGAGTTAGTTAGATTGTTTGCTGGCTAGTTATGTCAGGTAGATAGCCAGCTATCTTTTCAGCTAGCTAGTCAAGTCAGCTAGCAAATCAGTTAGTTACTTAGCTAACTAGTTGACTAGCAACTCAGCTATCTGGTCAGCTAACTAGTGGACTTGCTCACTTTCCATCAGGTCAGCTAACTAGTTAGCTCACTCGCCTGCCAACCGGTCAGCAAAGTAGTTGGCTCACTCACCAGCCAATAGTTCAGCAAAGTTTTCGGCTCACTCGCAAGTCAACAGGACATCTAACTAGTCTCCTTGCTCACCAGATGACTAGTTAAATCAGCTCACCAGTGGGTTCACTCGCCGACTGAATAGTTAAGGCAGCTCACTCGTCGGCTCACTCGCCGGCCAATTAGTTAAATCGGTTCACTGGTTGGCTCACTCGCTAGCAGATTTGTTAATCTTCTGACCAGTAGGCTCATTCGCCAGCCAACTAAATTCAGCTGACCAGTTTGCTCACTCACCGGTTGACTAGTTTATTCAGCTGATGAGTTGGCTTACTCAAGGGCCGACTAGATAAGTCAACTCACTTGTCGGCTCACTCACTTGCCGACTAGTTAAGTAGCTAACTGGTCTGCCGACTAGCTAACCAACTAGATAAGTTAGCTAACCAATCGGCCGACTAGTGGACCAACTTTTAAGTTGACAAGTTAGCTCAGCTAACTAGTCGGCCATCAATTTATGCCAGCTAACTAGTCAGCCAACTAGTCTGCAGACTAGTTTGGTCAGCAAACAAGCAAGCAACAAGTTAACCTTGCTGACTAGTGGACCAACTCGCTAGTCAGCTAGTTAACCCAGCTAACTAGTCGGCC
>NW_006970733.1:0-716 GCF_000164805.1 Carlito syrichta | reverse complement strand
GGCTCAAGCAGCTGACTTAACTCGTTAGCTAACTAGCTAGCAAACTGACTTCTCCAGCTGACTTAACTCATTAGCTAACTAGCTAGCTAGCCTAAACAACTTACTCAATACGTTTGCTAACTAGAAAGCTAGATGACTCAACCAACTGACTTAACCTGTTAGTTAACTTGCTAACTTCCTGACGCAACCTGCTGACATAACCCATTAGCTAACTAGCTGTCTTAACCAGCTGACTTAATTAGAAAGCTGACTTAACTAGCTGAAGTAGGTAGGTGACTTAAATACTTAGGTAGCTGACTTAACTGGTTGACTTAACTAGTTAGCTAGTTGACTTAAATACCTGAATTATATTGCTAGCAAACAGCATATCTAGATGAATAACCAGCTGACTTAACTAATTAGCTAACTAGTTAGGTAGCAGACTTAAGTAGTTGACTTAAAGAGTTAGCTAACTAGTGAGCTAGTTTGCTTAGCTAGCTGACTTAGCTTGCTAGCTGGTTAGCTAGCTGACTTAGCTAGCTGACTTGATTAGTTGTCTAACGAGATATCTAGCTGAGTTAACGAGTTGGTTAATGAGTTAGCTACCTGTTTTAACTAGTTGGTAAATGAGTTAATTAGCTGCATTAGATAGTTGTTTAATGAGTTAAGTAGGTGACTTAACTTGCTGGTTGATGAGTCAGCAGAATAGCTAGCTGTTTTAACATGTTGGCTGACTA
>NW_006970732.1:0-697 GCF_000164805.1 Carlito syrichta | reverse complement strand
AAGACACGACACTAAATAAGGCAAATACTATCACACGACACTAATAAGGCACACAGTATCACATGATACTAATAAGGCAAGAAATATCACATGACAATAATAAGGTAAGTAGTATCACACGACACTAATATGGCAAGTGGGATAGGACAGCACTAATAAGGCAACTAATATCAGACCACAAGAATAAAGCAAGGAGTATCAGACGGCACTAATAAGGCAAGTAGTATCAGACTGCACTAACAAGGCAAGTAGTATCAGACAGCACTAATAAGGAAAGCAGTATAAAATGACACTAATAAGGAAGTAGTATCAGATGGCACTAACAATGCAAGTAGTATCAGACGGCACTCACAATGCAAGTAGTATTAGACGACACTAAGAAGGCTAGTATCAGACCACACTAAGAAGGCAAGGAGTATCAGACCACACTAAGAAGGCAAGGAATATCAGACCACACTAAAAGGCAAGTAGTATCATACGACACTAAGAAGGCAATTAGTATCACAAGGCACTAAGAAGGCAAGTAGTATTAGACGACACTAATAAGGCAAGTAGTATCAGACGGCAATAATAAGGCAAGAAGGATCAGACGGCACTAGTAACGCGAGCAGTATCAGACGGCACTACTAAGGCAAGGAGTATCAGACGGAACTAATACGGAAAGATGAATGAGACGGCACTAATAAGGCAAGGAGTG
>NW_006970731.1:0-697 GCF_000164805.1 Carlito syrichta | reverse complement strand
TTTAATATAAATATTTAGGGCTTTAAATTTCGTGATAAACATTTTTTTGTTGCATTTCACAAATTTTGATATGTTGCATTTTCATTTTCACTCAATTTGAATTTTTATCTACGTACACTTATATTTGTTGTTTAACCCTTGTGTTATTTAGAATTGTGTTTATTTTCAAGGATTTTGGACTTCACTAGTTGTCTTACTGGTACCAGTTTCTAATTTAAATTCACTGTGATCAAAGAACATATTCGGTGATATTTCAATCCTTTGAAATTTACTGAGACTTATTTTATGGTCCAGTATATTGTATATCTTTATTAATTATCCATGCATACTTGGAAAGAATACTTCGTTGTTGACTGTAATGTCCCATAGCTATCAATTAGGTCAAGGTGCTTGACAGTGTTATTTAGCTCTTCTGCATTCTTACTGACTTTTGGTCTTAATTTTATCTCAAATACTGAGAGAAGAGGGCAAAAATCGTTCACCATAATTGTGGATTTATTTACTTTTCTCTGAAGTTTTGTCAGTATTTGCTTCATCTTTTTTTGATGCTCTTATATTATGTTCTTACATATTTATAATTGATTTAATGAATTGACATAATTTTATTTATTATTATTTATTATTATTATTATTATTGAGTTGTATTCTCACTCTGTCACCCAGACTGGAGTGCAGTGGCCGCTCCTGGCCACTGCAG